>NC_091946.1:33995619-34295619 GCF_041260155.1 Ptychodera flava | reverse complement strand
ACGGGCCTGACTAATTCATGGAGAACTACTTCCGTGACCCTAAGCAGATCTAAGATTTTTTGTATTCTCTAGGTCTTTCGCACATGTATATATTATGTCTATGTCTAGATCTGTTGAAATTCACTTTACTTCACTTCACAATTAATGTAATGCTTCACATATTCAACTGTCAATGTCATTTTTGTATATGTATACTTTTGTTATCATTCAGATAAGTCAGCTTTATGCTAACAATAGTGACTTCAAAAGAGTTGAAATAAGAGAATTTCGGTGAGTATAAGTATTTATCAGCTCGCGACCTGTTTTAAGTAATCTTTCTCAACGTGAGTTATACCTTTCGCAGATTGTTCGACATAACTGAGATAAGGGTTTGAGCTACTGATGTGCTACACTCCAAGGTTTACTGTAGAAATTGTATCAGCCTTCAGTTTTGTAATCGTTAATGCGGAAACACTCATGACAACTTTTCCCCACACAGACTTAGACGGGGTGGCTGTGACCAATCTGACTTGAAATTGGTCATAGCCACCCCGTCTATTAAAATTCATGAGTTTACTTATATCAGATGGAAATCTGAGGATTTGCGATTACATCAGGTTGACAGCCCCCCACACAAGAGCAAAGCCAATGAATGTAAAAAGTGTGAAAGAGGCTCCCACCTATGCCGGTGGGGGCACACAGTCCATGTAGCCGACAATGAGATGCAAATGATATGCGGTCAAGGTCTCCTCAACTAACTTTCAGCTGGTTCTTCACTTTCTACTATTTTTTTAGTATTTTTTACAAAGGCACAGACTTATTCTACCTGCAACTTAAAACTGATAGTGATTTTGTAGCTCATTCTTTACTATTTTTCATAGTTTTGATAGCCGGTAACACACACTTCGTGTTCGTGTCGGCTACATGGACGATCTGCCTAACTATCCAAAATGTTTTTGTGTCGAGTTTGTGTTTGATTCGTTTCAAAAATGTGTTCCTACATTCTTATCCGATTGTTTGTGTTAACAAAAATGTTTGTTTCGCCTCGGATATTTGTAGGGAAGTTTGGATCAGTGTGTACGGTAATGTTTTGTTTGTGTGGGGAAAGCTTATGGCGAGACGCAGCCGGACCTATTGTGTTACAGAGTTGATAGAGTGGCCCTTTGACGCTTTGCGTTTCGAAACCCGAGTGTGGTTTCTCATCAGTCGCAGTGTAGATTCTTTCCTTAGTTTGAGTTTGTGAAAAATTATTTTAATGAATTTTAGTGGTCTTGCTCTTCGAGTAGCGAGGCAAGTATATTAATGTTTGGGTCTCGTTGTGAGTCCGTTTGGTGGTTCAGTTTGTTTGTTCTATGTTTCATACTTCAGTAAATTTTGTTTTGAATAGTGTGTCTTTTAGAATTTTGCCGAGGTTTGTGAATTTTTAGGCAATAAGTACCACTGCGGGGTACGGACTTTATGTTTTCTGGATCAAGATACTTACAAGTATCATGATCGATGTGTTTGTTCTCGTACTTTGTTTACTGTTTGTTCTGTGTCGTCACTGGCTAGTTGTGTATAATACTTAGTGTTGCGCAATTGTCTTTCGCATTCGTGTACGTAATCTTTTGTGTTGACAAAGACAAAACCCGACCCTTGTCGAAGGGTTTTTATGGTAATTTGTCTACTGTTTGCAAGCTGGTTTATCGCGATTCTTTGGGCACGCGACATGTTTTGTTTCCTTGTTTGAAAGGGTATCTCTAGAAGTGCGAGTTTAGCAGCTTCAGATAGCTTTCAGGTTTTTGTATTTTTTGCTGTTCGTGGAGTCAAATTTGACTTTTCTTTGAATTGGTGTTGTTGCGATTGTTCGTGTCTCATGATGTCTCCGATGTTTGGCTTAATTGCTAATGAAACTTTTAATGTTTATTGTTTTCCAAGTCAACTATCCAAGCATTTTAAGAGGGGTGATCAAAAAGGCCAGATCAGCCAATTTTGACCAACCGGGTTCAAGAACCCGGGAAAGATGTTTAAAGTGTGCGATAGATGTGTTTACGACATAAACATTACGAACGGTAGGATTAAGATAGGTATGAATAATCCAAACTGCCCAGTTTCTGTGTGGGGAAAAGTTGGAATGCTGTATCTTGTGTGAGGATTCGTCGTTCAGAAAGCGATATCACTGTGGTGGATGAATTATTCCTGCTCCAAATAAGAGACACGGGATTAACATTTTAATGTTTGAGGATGAGAGTACCACCGTACAGTTTGATGTTGTTTGTAATTTAAATTGTACATTCAAAACAACATCGATCTGGGTAAGGGCTTTGTATCAGATGTTTTTGTTTGTTTTTGTTTTGCTTTTTATTTATTTTAATGTAAAACTTCCGGGTCAAAGAGTAATTTCGACCGATGAGACCGAGGCTTCATGAGAATAACCGTCGAAATATCATTTCAGGCCTGGATCAATTGTTGTGGTCATGAATATCGTGTTGCATAACAATGCCAGAGAATCTGCCATAGAGAGCGCTGTTGAAAGTGCGACGTCTCATCTGAGCATGAACGGCATCTTGAATTACACGACATCAAATGTGACTTGTCAGAAAGGTAACCGGAATAATGTCTCACAATTAATCGTAACGTTCAATTTAATGTGTGACCCTATTTCACACATGCAAATGTTTGGTTGTATAGCATAGAGTCATTCCTTACACCATATTGATAGAGGAATGCTGCCTGACTTGGTCGGACTGATGCACACATAGAGGTAGTATGCAATGAAAAGTATGAAAGACTTATATTTTTGAGCAAACATTCCTCAATGAAACTATTTACAATTGTCTTACCGAATTAAGAATACAAGGCAGGGGTCACCGTGCAAATTTTGGTTCTAGAGAAACAAATTACCTGATATTTACCCATTACGGGAAAGCTCCATTAACTTGGGAATACCTCACTTCCCTTCTGAGTTATCAGAGGATTAATCTTACAGACCTGCCTTTCCTACAGTGGTACCAGCTAGACAAGATAAACACACGGCCATGAGGGGTAATGAACGGGCGCTATAGGCCGAATAAAGAACAGGTTATAGGTGTTTTATAACACACCACATGCTCATGTTGTATTATGTCATAGTTTAATATGTTTTGATATATTGCGCCGTAACAATCAATTATGACAAATTTACTTGGCGATATTTCCACAGTGCTTTATACAGTTGTACGTGGTACCACTTTCTTTCAAAGAATATCCTAAGCATACCTAGCAACAATCCTTGGTTGCACTTGAATCTTTTTCGTTGATGAGCTGTTCAAGTCCTATGCTATTGGAATATGTTGGAAAATGTTGGGAAATCTGTTTTAGAGAGACCTCGCTCATCCCGGACGTACATCACTTTCTGGTCACCTGCCATTGTTGCAAAGTTGCAGAGGACACTATGGTCACGTGACCTGGCACTTTTCCAAATTTGGTCTGAACTATTTTCCTAGGGAAATAGCTTTTCAAAAAATACCCTCTGACGTCACTTTTGTCGATTAGATGGGGACGAGACGGATCTATTTTCTCGTCACGTGACGTATTCTGGCGAATCGCGACACGGAATGAGCATGTGGTGTGTTATAACATGATCTAGGAAATAGAATTTGATTTATAATGTGACATAAGGCTGTGTCTATCATTCCCGAGACCACATTTGCGTGTACCTGCTAGCCCGGATATAGGGGGTAAGCCTGGTACTTATAAAATAATTTTGTAGCTCTCGTCTTCCGTACACCCTTCCAAAATCGAAATATTAGCCTTGCCGACCTGACACGCAACCACGTTATTCAAAACACGATATATTTATCATAAACGCGGTCACGTCACACCAACGAAATTGAAACAGTTCTCCAAATAATAACTCTGCTGTTACAAGTTGCAAGAAGTACAATGGTCTGAAGGTTGACACAAATTGTACACAGATATCCATAAATAAGTATCGAGAAAACGGTTGCTCCTCGTGGTTTTTCAAATGCTTTCGTTAGTTGAATAACTCTTTAATCTGTCATTTTTATTTGGAAAATGCGGAGGAGATGTGGAATATACAAAGGAAAATATACTGGCTGTATTATTTTTCCTGTGTCAGAGCTAGACGAGCTTTCTTATAGAATTTACTGCACTGTATTAAAACGTTATTTATATTTTCATCATTACAACCGTGTAAGCTGTTACGGTATCTTTTTTGCATTTTGCTTACAAAATACTAAATTCAATTTCGGTAGACATGCTTTCATTCCCATTGTTAAGCAATGTTGTCTTCTATATGTTGAAATTGCAATCATTTGCGATGGATTCAATCAATTGTTCACAGTTTTTGTGCACTCGCTCGCTACGGCCGTCTATGTCATGCAAGTCTAAAATAAATTTGGTCGTTAAAAATCTAAGCTTTTTCGTTCGTCGCAAATGTTTTAAAACTTCTTGCGGCCATGCTTCGGTGAAAAAGCAAAAGCCGTTTCCTATTTCAAACATAAACATTGAATGAAATTTCCTGTAAAAAGATATCCAGGCTATTAATTGCACTATTCAGTTGTAATATATATATATATATATATATATATATATATATATATGTGTGTGTGTGTGTGTGTGTGTGTGTGTGTGTGTGTGTGTGTGTGTGTATATATTATATATATATATGTGTGTGTGTGTGTGTGTGTGTGTGTGTATTTGTGTGTGTGTGTGTGATTCAACTTTCAATCTAGTAATGCATAATTATTTGACGTATATTTGATCCAAAGTTACGAGTATAGGAGGAAATAATTGAATCTAACTGACAAGAAAGGACAAAGGAATGTTGTGCTTTGAATCAGTGCTGAAATTAACGTGATTAATAATTCATAAATTGAGCGATGTAATGTATCGCTTTGCCAGCTTTATTAGAAATAGATGTTTCCGCTGACACAAGAACTAACAGTTTCTTTTCTTTACACACAGAGTATATTGTACTCGATAGAGGAAGTCAAACTCTGTGGTTCTTGGAGGAAGAGAAAGTGACAAACCCAATCATGGAGATACGATCTCTGGTCAGAAATCCGGAATCTGTTCTGGAATACGGGCTGAAAAACACCTCTGACAATGTCTTCAAATTGGACACAAAGACGGGTCAATTGAACACAACACTTGAGAGTTTTGACAGAGAATCTCGCGAGAGTTACCAACTTGAAATCACTTTAACAGGCCGTACGTCCCGTTCTGTTCTCGATGTCACTATTCATGTCTATGACATTAATGACAGCAATCCTGTTTTCCAGGATACGCCTTATTATTCCAAAGTTATGGAATATTCTTCAGTTGGGACACTGATAACGACTTTAACGGCTGCAGATCCAGATCAAAACGACGACCTGAATTATTCTCTCTCATCTGACCAAGATTCCCTGAATTACTTCTCGAACCTGGTGTCAGTTGAAAGCAAAACTGGTCGAGTAATTCTGACAGGCACCCTCAACAGGAAATTGTTGAAAGAAGACGGATACCTAGTCGAGAATAAGAACATTACCATACCGATAGAAGTGAGTGACGGGGCGACGAGCACACGTGGCACAATATTTCTGGATGTAGTACCACTGTTTGTCAGACCAACTGTATCGAGCAATGAAACCACCAGGTTACGGCTTTCACTGCCGGAAGACGCAGCAGTCGGATCCTTTGTAGCCAACGTTACACTTTCTGAGAGTGATGACGTGGAATATACCTACAGAATATTTGAAGCCGATAACGTCCGTTTCGCCGTCAATGAAACTTCGGTCAGTAGTGATAATTACAACGCTATTACACGTCATACAGTACCTTAGACCTTTCGCCGTTTTATACACTTTTATAAACTTTTGCGAAACCATTATGTACCAGGCAAATCCGATTACATTATGAAGTGCAAAGTTTGCTTGAGTCCATTATGGGCCGGTAGGGGTTACAATATTGCTATATTATTTTATAGTTTTGGAAAGTAGAAAACATCTGAGGCAAGCTATAGAATGCTTGATAAATTGATACATTATCAGTAATAATCTTGGGGCGACGTCACAAAATTCACTGATATTGACAATGCTGTAATAAGATATTATATATCTACATTTAATTATTACAACAATGCAAAAGTAACCTCTTGTACATAAGCTTTCTTTAAGCAATCGTATGAAAAACCTTACCAAGTATACGCTAAGCTTATATTGCGTAAACAAATAAACTTCTTTCCTTTACTCATGTTTTACCTGTGTTTGTGTGTTCGTTTATTCTCATTTGTAACATACTTTGCACATTTAGGGAGTGGTTAGGACGACGCAGACACTTGACAGGGAGGAGACAGGCGATTATTGGTTTTCCGTGTTCGTCCTCGACAACAACTGTCTGACCAGCACTGAAAATTCAAAAGCTGTGGTAAGTTCAAAAGCTGGAACGCCCTCTTTAAGAAATAGCCGTACGATTTTCTTATGAAGCGTAGTATTACATATTGTATCTAATTTGCCTGCAGAAAGAGAATTACCTGGAATGCCTTTATTGTAAATGTAATTACCTTGGTCAATATCTGTCTATATCAATGTCTGTCTGTCAAACGGGCAAATGGTCGGATGAATGAACGAGTGTCTATTTTTAAATATGCAGTATGAAGTGATTGTATCGATTTCTAGAGAAAGACATCGAGAGGGAAGATAGGGGAATGGGAAGAAGTAAGGTGGATAAGGGACTGGACGTAAATTAGGAGGGGGAGGGCTTGGGGGATTTGGGGGAGGGTCACAAATTTTTGAGCCTCTGTTTGGGGGTGGGTCACAATTTTTGGGGCTCCTCTAAGGGTGAGGGTCACAATTTTTGGGCTTGTTGTCGGTGCACTAAAAGTAGAAAACAAATTGTTTGTATAGACAATTTTGGTCACATGACATCACTCACACACTGCCTCTTACTTTCTATCAAATTCTCATTCCCAACTCTCTGTGTATCTCTTCCCCACCATTATCTTAAACAGGATTGTCTCTCTTGTTGCTATTCTTATCGCCATTAAGTTTATAGCAATTGCAATCTATTGTTCCTCAGCTAACCCACCACATTGATGGGATATTATGATTCGTGGCATTCTTGCTGCACATTGTACATTTAGTGTGTTTTGTTAATAAACACTGGACAGTGTTTTTGCTAAGGTTGGGGAACATTGAGAAGCCTGTTAAAATTGTCCACTAGGATAACTGCACTGATATACCAAGGCTAACCCTGGTAAAATGACTGGGGAACCCCGGTAACATTTACCTAGATACCGCCCTTAACAAAAACACTGCTGGATATTACCACAATGTCTTATATAGTTCTACTGATGTAGTTAATCTTGAACCTAACTATTTAACAATATTATTTCTCATTCAACATTTTTGTTGATCAACAAAAATTCCCTCTCTTGCATAAGCTACTTCCCTTTAACACTAAAGGCCAAGCTCCATCCTGCATCAGGCACTTTTTAGGTACATGAATTTTAGTTTTTAGAGATACTATTGTTTGAAATTATGAGAAAACTTTGGTGTGATAATTAATAATTTTGATTCCAGAAAAGTGATTTTAGCATACTTAAATATTTAGGTATAGTCATCTCTTTAATATGGCTACTTCTGGCATTTTCAAGTTTGTATTGGCTTTATCGCGTGGATACTATCTTTGGAATGGATAGTTTTCATTTGTGTTGTGATGGAAGAATATATGACATTTGTTGAAATTTAATGTGGGTAATTTATACAGTGAATTAGCCATGTTTATCACGTATTCAGATTGAACTTGATTAAATATGGTGAAATCCCAATGTCATTTCAGAATATGAAGACTTGATTGATCATGAAATAGTGTTTGCCACTTCTGTGCCAAATCAGGCCGGATCAGTCTATCCTCTATAATCTAGGCTGCTTTCTGTGATATGTTTAAAATGCAAAGAAACGAGGCACAAAAAATTGACAAAGTATTGTCAATGTTAAAACATCACAATTTCACACTATAGCATTCAATCTATGACCATACTTTGAATTGTTTGCTTAAATTATTGCTTGAATAGGCATAGCCTTTCTGTTGACCTTTCCTTGCAAACAGGGTAACATGACCAAACTTCTAATTGTCTACTCGAACACATAGTACATTTTGTAAAACTGGATTTGATATGAATGCAATGGGCACATGTACAGGTATTTTCAGTTCTCTGACTACATAGGTCAATTGGAAATATAATAAATTCAGTAAATAATGGGGTCATGCACACGCATGTAGTTCTATATCTGTACCAGGAATACATTTTAAGCATAATTTCCATTATTTCCTCCCCATGTAGAGATTGAACTGCTCAATACATTGTACATGACCAAATTATATTGTTGTGGAGATCAGTGTCACATTGTGTTTCCAGTATTTCCTCAATTGTCAATGAGATACATTCCAAAATTATTAATTCCACTGATATTTAGATGATTGTTAAATTATAATTCCTAAGAAAAGTGGCAGGCACATGTGCATTAAGGTGGCTTGCTGGTAAGAAAAAACGAAATCAGGATTTTTCTGAAACTTTGTACAGATGTCAAGCTGGGGTAGATGTGTTAAATAGTAAAATAAAAAAATATGGTCGCCATGCAAATTTTAGAGATATGGCGCCCTCTATGTTGTCCAGCGAAAACATTTAGCTGAAATTGGTTAAAATGTTGTATTATTCGATTAACTAGTGTTATTGAATAATATACTGAAATAAAGTTAGAACAATTTGACAGACCTATACAACACAAGTCCCCGTATTGTAATATATTAGTTTTGTGATCTACTTTTGAAAATATCAGAAAATATAGTAACGTTTCCATGAATAGTGTTTTTATAAAAAGAGCAAAGTTTGGCCAAATTTTGATATTTTCATTACAAACTCTCATACATTAAGACCAACAATATATAGATTTCGAATCAAACGAAAAAAATGGGTGTCACCGCACAATTTTTTAAGATATGGGCATTTTTAATACTAAAAATGCTACACTGAAGCGCCCTCTAGTGACAGATCCCTGTTTAGTTTGATATGTTCGAAACTTTTTCTAATAGGTATTAAATAAAGTTTAGTTCAGTTAAATACTGCAAATAATTCCATATCAAAGCGGGTCTGTTACAAAAAGTTTGCTATCTTGGTGTCAACTGTTTTGACAAACCAGATTTGAAAGTCGCACCTCAAAGTAATTGTATGCTATTTCGCGACAAAAAGACCACTTTCGGAAAGAACGCTCGCAGAAAGAACGTTCGTATGCGTGCGCAGATACGATGCGCAGTACGAAAATTCGGATTACCCGCAACCTACGTTAATATAAAAGAAAACATTTGAAGAGCATTATTTATTACAATCACTCTCAATGGAGTATAAGTGTGCTCTATTCCATTATGACCCAATTTGGGCATTCACTATTGGAATTATTTGACAGCCTGTTGAATCACAACATTCCACATCTGCAGTTCAAAGCCAAAGTGACAGGGTACATATTTAATGCCTATACTTTACATGATGTATGCCATTGACTTGGTGTAGCAGTCTAAGCCCTATGAGAATGGTAAGAGTATTCACCTATTGGCGGCTTTGATTGCCTCCAACGACGGCGTACTCGTCACACACAGCTCGCAACGCTAAGGCTATGCACGGGGTAGAGAGAGCTCTTCTGGGTATAGTAGCCTTCGCGTAGCGACAGTGGTACACATATCCTCCTAGCGTAGGGCAATATTGTCGTTGTACCTCAATATTTGAACTGGTCCTAAGGTAGGACGTCAACTTGATCAAACCCAAAAACTTAAAACTTAAACTCGAAAAAAGGCAAAACCTTCAGCTTCGGAACTGCAGCTACATAAAGCAATATATGATACCACGGTACTACCAAAAGAGTGTGGTAGCTCCTAGCTTTGCATGGCAGGGTATAATGCTGGTTACACACAGCCCTGCCATGCAGAGCTTGGTAGCCCCATGGTGATACTGGTACGCTCCTGCTTGGGAAAACAACACCGAGACTTGTGAATTGCAATATCAACATCCTTCTGATCCTTAATATATTATTCATAAACCAATAAGTCAATGATAGGCTAAAATGTACAGTGTACTTCCAGAGAACTTCTTGGTACAGTGCGACACTTGTAAACAGACTTGAATGCGTTGAAGTTATTTGAATATTTTTAGAATGATGTTCATGGTCACACTTGGAAGTAGTGACACTTAGTCCAGTTGTAAGTGAAACATATTTATGAAAATCATCATTAAATTAAGTACTTTGAATATTTACACCTAAATCAATTTTGACAGTTAGGAAGAACAGACAGATTAAATTGTGTGAAATTAATGACTTATATGACGAATCTCTGACTTAAAAATGACGTTAAAGTTACTGTCATATTCCAGAATACAATGTACGTACCAAGCTTGCAGGTCAAGTCCAGAGGGTCAAGTGTGATATGAAATAGGCCCAGAAGAAAGTTTTAAATAGCTTTGAAACAAGCAGACTGCCGATCTTGTTTAGCAGTCATCTCGTGCCAAGACTTCAATTTTTTTCACATGATGCTATGCTTGGTGTCTACCTCCATGATGTACAACATACTGGTACATGATTCGGCACTGAGCACAGGACTGCACTTTCATAGTGGAAATATTTGTGAGTTCACATGTTCAGAAATGGCTAATATTATGATACTTTGGACAAAGCGATTTTTGTCAACATTTTACAGTACTATCTTGTCAATGTATTAATTATAAAAATATTCATTGCCGCCATTTTAATACTTCAACAGTACAATGGTCATGCTGCTTGAGACTTGAATTAAAAGAATCTTTACTAGATATGTACCAAGTTCAAGGGACAAAGTTGCTCATTTTTGACATTATTTTGCCATTTAAATTTCTTTTGATAGATAATTCTCACTGAAATATGCTCACTCTCTGGTTATTGCAATTCAATTCTCACTTTTTATAAGACACATTAACATGTGAAATTTACTATGTTACAATATTTGGTACATAGAAGTATTAAGTGGTCACATGTTATATCCATGCATGCACATGAGTTGATCTGTGACAACCAGAGAGTGTAATTTAGCCCATTTCAGTGAGCAGCAGAAAAGCATATATTCAACGGAAATTAAAATGACCAAAATTTTGCCAAAAATGAGTAACTTTGTCCCTTTAATTGCCAATGAAAATGGCTAAATTCCATGTTTGCTGTTTTGTTATTTTTGCTTGTCAGTCACTGTAATTTGAAACAATGGTGTATGGACAAGATGTTGGTTTTGTTGTTTACTTTGCAGGTCAGAGCTACATAATTCATAAGATTTAAGAATTTTTCAGCATTAGCTGCTGTATTTTAGCATGATATGCTCAGTATTGATTCAGTTTGTCAGCCTAGCCTGATGACACTTGAGTAGTGGTGTCATTTTTTTGTGTCCAGTGAAGTCTTAAAACTGTTCTTTGTGGTTTGCTCCACATTTACAAGTGTGCTGACAACAGGGAAAATTGAGCATTTCATCAAACTTGTGCAGTAAATCAAACGATGAATTAATTTGGTCATAGAGTTTATCCTATGGTGTTCCCCAGAAGAATCCACCCATATCACACTGGAAACAAGAATACCAGTACTCCTTTATCTGGTGATTGGTTTACTAAGTTTAAGCATTGTAAGAGTTAACAGTATATTAAACTTAAACAGTATATTAAACCATTATCATATCAATTGAAATGAGGGGTCATATTGTGTAGGCAGAGAAATCAGGGGTTTCCCTTTTATTAAAAGTACTAAAAATCTGTAGTATAGAATTATCCAGATTTTTGTCTACAAGATTAGTTTTACCCATGCTGGTCAAATGTGACTGACTCCATGTCATTGAAAGTATTCTTAGCTAAGGCTGACATCCATATCTAGACTTGTTCTTGTCACAAGCAGAAGCAAATAAAAAAATTGCAGACATCCCTTGCTGGTGTCCATCTATATTGCCCTGTGTTGTAAATCCCCACCTCAATTTTTGAACGTTGAAGATTCGATCGATTTGTAATATTCTATTGTTTTGAAACTGGGGGGTCACAAATTTTTCAGCCTTGCCTTGGGGGAGGGTCATAAATTTATGGACCAAATTTTGGGGAGGGTCATGATTTTTTGGCCACTCTCTTGCGAAATTCCCCCCGGGCCCTCCCCCTACTAATTTACGTCCAGTCCCTAAGGACCTCCAACTTTGACGAGATGGTTCCACATGTAGACATATATTATGCATTCTGTAGAAATGCTGCTTGTGAGTCAAGATGCGTACAGAACTGTGATTGTCTTTATCTATAACATTACCAACGCTTCAATATGGTTCCACCTGGCAGGTGTATATTGAACTTCGTGTGGAAGATGTGAACGACAACGCACCTGAGTTTCTGGAAACATCGTACAGCACAGAGATTCCAGAAGACGCCACCAGTGCCAAGACTGTGGATATAGTGAGTAAATTATGCACATGGTCATGAACGTAGTAACGTAACAGAGCTTTTTCGAAAAAATTTGCATCTTAAAGTCAGGTATGTAGCAGATTTATCTACAAGCTTACTGATACTTTGCTCTCGGGCCCCATAGTAAGTCGTTTCGCTTACTAAGCCACAGTGCTCGGTATTAAGAATACCACCTTTGATATAATGTAGTACAGATACGTCTGCGATGAATATACATTTTCAAACTTTGTACTATGTGAAAAAAGCCTTTAAGAAGTATCGTGCATTTTCAAATTCCAGCCGTTGCAGTCGATTTGGAGAGGGCTCATTAGTGATGTTCAATCACCTTGCAGGTTTTCAGCTCGTGAACTCTGCATTGACACTTAATATCATTCAAAATATATCCATTGGTTTCAAATTGAAATTTGCTTTTCCATCCATGCTTTCAAAAGTTCCATAACACAAGGCTTCTCCTCGACAACATCAAAATGACACAATGTTTTATCGTTTAAGAAACCACATATCAGAGCAACCGACAAAGACATTGGCACAAACGCTGAGATAGCATTCTCTCTGTCCGGACAAGGTCACGAACAATTCACGATTGACCCCGAAACTGGAACAGTTAAGACTAGTAAGGACAGCAACCTTGATTACGAGACGACCAAGATGTACAACTTAACCTTGACGGCACGAGACATGAATGGCGATGCAGGGGGTCAGTGGAACAGCATTCCCTTGATCATCAACATCACAGACGTTAACGACAACAAACCGTTGTTTTCACACCCGAACGTAAGTCTTCAGCTTTCTGAGGCTACGCAACCTGGATCATTGATAACATCTATCAAAGCTACAGATGCCGACGAGGGTGTGAACGCAGCGTTACTATACTCCATTAGTGAAGGTAGTCTAGGCAAGTTTAAGGTGGATTTACACTCTGGTGAACTCTCCGTGCTCGGTCATTTGGACAGAGAAACAACAGAATTTTATGGTCTTAAAATATTCGTGCGAGATCAAGGGTTCCCCTATCTGGATAATACTGTCCATGTTCTTATAAATGTGACCGACGTCAATGACAATGTGCCCTTGTTTACTGAACTCTTCTACAGTGCGCATGTCGCAGAGAACGCGACCAAGGGTTTTCAAGTCATCTCTGTCACAGCTAGTGACGCAGACACGGGCGACAATGGCAGGGTCACCTATGCCCTTGACAGTACGCAAGAATTTGTCATACATCCGATTACAGGAATAGTGACGACAAGACTTCAGCTGGACAGGGAAAAGGTAGACTCGTATAATCTTGTTGTCACGGCGACAGATAACAGTGACGACGTCAGGCGGTCTTCGAACGCTACTTTACGAATTGTCATCGATGATGTCAATGACAATATTCCAAAGTTCAGCAAGACGGAGTACACATCTACTCTGTTTGTTAGAAGCAGTGAGTTAAGTAATGGAACGATCGCCACCATCGTCTCCGCCTCTGATCCCGACTCGGGGGAGAACGGGAAAATTGTCTATTCTGTCGATGATGCAGAGCACAGCCAAACATTTTCGATTGATTCAAGTGGAGTTGTCAGGGTGAATCGGGACAAACCTACAAACACCGAGCGGATAACCTTCAACATAACCGCAAGAAACAACGTTTCCCCGGCACTGTTTGACCGTGCCACCGTGGCCATTGATTTAGAACATGAGTCAAAAACATTTGCCTTTGATGTTGAGCACTACGTGTTCAAAGTGACCGAAAATGTCGACGCAGATCTGGGAAAAGTTCGAGTTCTAAACTCATCAGGTATCACCTACAAGCTGGCCTTCGATGTTCCAGGAATAAACATCACCGTTAACAGTACATCGGTGCGTAATTCTATCATTCACTCTACATTTTTCAGAAGGCAAAGACGGTTGGTCGACAGTTCGGAAACCTTGAATTTATCTGACGTTGTCCTAACAATTATTTACTTTCCTGAAGGAAAATCTTGACCTTACTTTGATTTTGCAATCTTCTGCTCGCTAGACTGTTTTGTCACTTGTGATGAGAACCCAATATTTGACATTCAATATATTTTGTTTTACTTTTAAATAGGGTGTCATTACATTGATCAGTCCACTGGACAGAGAGATCAACCAACAAGTCATCTTCAATGTATTTGCAGAGAGTGAACACATCGCTAAAGGTCTGGCATTTACAACAGTGAGTAGACCATGTCAAAAGTACATTTTAAGTACAGCACGTGTAAATAACGGTTAATCAATCTGTTCACCACTCATACACCATGTGTGTTCACCATGAGTATTGCATCCGTACACCAGAGGTACATTATCTACACCTTATTTATACAACTTGTACACGATTGGCTAACCACTGTCACTTATGTGGGCTCCTGATCATGTATCGCAAGTTGGCTTCTTAACCACTTTCAACATATATATATATATATATATATATATATATATATATATATATATATATATATATATATATATATATATATATATATATATTTATATATAATCCCATGGTATTTTTCTCTGTTTGACGTCATCGTATACGAGTGTTTTTCGCGGCGCCGTACAACTTCGAGCCGAAGGCGAGAAGTTGTGCGGCTCCGCGAAAAACACGAGTATACGATGACGTCAAACAGAGAAAAATTCCATGGGATTATATATTTATCACATGAACAGTCTTCTTATTTTTCTTTGATGTGGATGGACCAAAATTATTTTAACAAATTGCATGATTTTTATCGCGATTTTGTGTTTTATTTACGCGGATTACTTTCATGAGTAAAGCGGCCCATCACCCAGGAGATGTGCAAATGTTTACAGGTATACTTTCATTCATAAATCCGATTAAGCTGAAATTTCGCTACAGCGAAAGGTATCTCCACCAATCAGACATCCGGATTCGGTCACGTGCGCGTGTCAATCATTGTCTCGCGCTGGAGCGATGCCAAGGCAAGTCTGCCATCATAGCTTTCACCGCACCGTGCTACCGACGGATAGCCATAGTATTTTGAGTTTTTAGAATATTTACAATTATATTTAAGAAGTTAATACAGTGACACTATCGAAACAGTAGTTATCATTCTTAGAGATGCTGTGGCTTTTAAATATCATCAGTTTACGACCTTGGCGAGCCCAAAGATTCAGATCGATGACACACAGAGTGTACGCTTGTTGTTGTGGGCATTGCCGTACGTCACCGGTCTCCGCCGCGCCGCCGGTGGCCATCTCAGTCGTCAATGTTTTCGTGTTAAGGACTTTGATGTTTGCTATGACACGTATCGCCCGTAGGTACATCTCAATTTTGTTACTTGATGGGAACTCTGTTCTGTTGTGAGTGTTGTCCGAGTCAACTTTCGAAATAAATCGGATTCTACAGCGCTGCACTGCAGAGTTAGGGCTACAGGTCGACAACTTTATATGTCTTCACTACAGCCTTCCGCTGCAGGTTTGATCTCGATCGAGAAACGACGGAATAAATTGTGTGATGAAGGAAATTTATCGTTGTTCGTCGAATGACTTTATGCTTGTGCCTTCTATGTCGCTTTCCCGAAGATTATACGGTACTCATTTATTAAGTTGAACTTTCGTTGAGGTGTATCTTTAGGGTTTATCGCCAACCGGGATCGCCAGGTACGACGACGCGACATGCACATTGAGCCTTACGACTGGAGCAGTGACGTTACTGAACCAAATGATCGATGGTATCCTTATTCGATTCTTGGGAATAGCTAAAGCTTTAGCGACTTGGAATTTCGTTGAGCATGCCTTCTATGTTTCCATATCTGGATTTATCGGGTCACCTTTTTGTCAAAATTCCATGAGCACGGGCGGGAGCACGGCATCGATCACGACAAATCGGTCTGTGTTGCGACGTGCATGTACGAACGGTACCATTGCAGGAAAAAAGTTCCGGTTGATGACGTACAACAGGGGTAATATGGATTTCTTATCTGTGCTGGTGTACGTCACACAGGTGGAGATACGGGCCAGTTCATGTGATAAATATATATATACACAACCAAAACTCATAAGGATTTATCATAGCCAGGGACAAAAATAATAACTGGCCAGGATGATAGCTCTATATAAACAGCCAAAAGAAGAAGACAGCGCCACATTGCACATATCTACTATATCAAATATAAATGTACATCATATAGTTTCGAAATCAAGAGTACCATTACTATCGATATATTGTTCGTTTTTACACTGTCGGACGAACAGGCTGAAATACGTAGGTTATAGGTTAATAGACATATTTACAGGAAGAGAGTAGGAAATATTCACCCTTTACGTAGGACTGGAAGGGAGGCAAACACATAGACACACCAACTGATCATGAAAACCAGGCAGACAGACGAATCGACTAGGGGGCTCGCTACTGAACAAATGAAGGAATAATCACCGAGGATTTTAGGTAGTAAGCTAGTATCGCCTCGAAACTGAAAGATTTAAACTTTGGCTCAAACCACAGGGGCTCATAAGTGCCTATTTAAGTCAATATTACAGCGTTTTTCTTTCTTTTTCAATGTTACAAATAAAGCTGAAGAGCACACCATTTGTGTAGCTGTTTTTGTGTAGCTTGTATTGGCATGTATAGTGCGCCCTCAATGGGGAATGTGATCATATGTAAATACGACCTTTAGTTCCGTGACCTCTAGCCAATTCCTCTGGCCATGCCTTCTGTACACGTGTACAGACGTCGCTGTGTTTACTGTACTATAGTACAGTAAGCATAGCGAGGGCAGGGCAGGAAGTAGGCATGGCTAGAGCCGGGCCTAGAGGTCACGGAACTAAAGGTCACATTTACGAGGACTCACTATACATGCCAATACACGCTACACAAAAGACAGCTACACAAGTGTTGTTCTCTTCAGCTGGATTATTTTTAACATTGAAAAAGAAAGAAAAACGCTGTAATATTGACTTAAATAGGCACTTGTGAGGCCCTGTGCTCAAACGTCCCTTAATGAATTTTCAATCACTCTCTTTTTAAATCATGAATAAAAATCGGGGGTCAATGTGCAAATTTTGGTACTAGAGAAACAAATCGCAGAGGATTTACCGATATTTAAAATTCAAAATGGCAGCCATCCCTGCTTTAACATTATAAAGAAAAACTAAATTTTAGAATTTCGAAAAACTATGCCAGTGAAAAGTTTTCTTACACCAAGAGCTTTAAAATGAACCCCCACAAGTGATACATAAGAAAAGCATTGTAAAAGTTTGAGAATCTGAATGTCTATCCCCGAGGCGTGTTCTACCTTAACAGTAAGATTAAGTTCATAGAGTTCACTGCTATTATGACTGGATTATTATAAAGGGTCGTCAAAGAAAATAAAGCAAAACACACCAAGAAAAATAACCTTTGTATAAACATTGGGTCGTTCAACTTGTATCGTTGAAGGTAACAATCACAGTCGAAGATGTCAACGACAACCCACCATACTTCGAGTACCCGGATGAGCTATATCACGTGGTTGCTGGTGGCCTCAGGGAGAACCATTTGAATGATACTTTCCTTACCGTGCAAGCAAATGATGAAGACAGCGGTCACAACGGCCAGATACAATACAGCATAATCGACGGCAATGAAGGTCAGCCCAGGTCACCCCTTGTGATCATACAGTCACTATTACTTGCAAGTGAAATATTTTAGACGTACTTTTGCCAGATATGTTGTAAGAGTAGCTTACCTTATGAAGTCCTTACACATTAAGCGGTATAGTGGTAACCGATTGAATCGCTCTTTGTCATAGAAAGGATATTACAGAAATCCAGTACAGTTTAAATTCTTGCTATTACAGAAAGGGTTAATGATATACCATGCGTAGCATTACATCAGTTTCATAATATCGCATCTATTCTGCGACTATCCTGAATGGCTCAGATATGGTCACATTGCATAGGGAGGTAATGTTTCGGTACAGATAACGAAACGCTTGTACGCTCAATGTGATCATATCACCCGCTTTGGACGCATTTGTGTTCAATGCAAGTTCCTACGCATAAAGTGTAGTGCACTTGGCGCAAACGTAAAAGGAAGGCCAGGTTAGCGCCAACTAATTAAATGACATTCTAGCATTATTGGGCCTGTAATGCACAAGATTAAGTGTTACTACAAATAAAGCTTTCTTTGTGTTCAGAAATTATTTAATTTTAAGTGCAAGTCTTTCCAATTGTAAGTTAAATGTTATGACTACACTTGGATTCAGGGGTTCAGTAACGCATGATACTGGAGGCCAATAATACTTGATTATATCCCCGCCTTAATCTTAGACACCATCAATGTTACTATCGAGAGCACCATGCTATGGGCAAAAATTCATTCCCGATGTTACTCTCGCTATCGTAAGTTTCCTCATTGGTATTCATCTTGCCCTTTCAGATGCGAAGTTTAATATCGACAGTGACACTGGTGTCATCTCAGTCATTTCAGAGGTCGATAGAGAGACGGTGGATCATTACACATTGACAATTATGGTAAATATTATAGTCCATTATAATATAATTCGTTCGTTTGCTTTCTCACAATTGGCTTCGAAATCAAATACCCTGCGACAGAAGTTTCATTAAAAGACACGTTCAGCACCCTTTTGACCACACTTGTTCAATATGAACGGTGGTTCATTGTATTTTCTGCTAAAACGGGGGGCAATGAGAACTCCTACGAAGGAACTAGACTAAATATAGTAACTGAACCCTAACCCTAACCCTAACCCCTAATCATCATCAATTCAATCTGTTCTCCTCTATCAAGGCACAAGACATGTCGGAGGACGACCGTCTTAACTCAACGACTCAAATTTCCATACCAATAGTTGATGAAAATGATAATGCGCCGAACATTACCATAAATTCAACAAACGTCTTCGTGCAGGAGAACGTTCCGATTGGCACCGAAGTAAGTAGCACTGATTAACTTTCTGAATTCTATGCTAACCAACCAATCAAAACAGGGTAGCAACATATACGTTACAAATAAGCCATCTGTATTCCGTACATCATCGATGAACCATCGAGGAGCCATATCTTTGTTTGCTACCGGTACTGGTGATTGACATTTTCTCCGTCTGTTGTATTGTTCAGGTGGCATTTGTCAGAGCTACAGATGAAGACAGTGGACAGAACGCTGAAATCGAATTTGAACTCTTTGACGACGCGGATGAATATTTTCAAATCGATGGTAAGCTTAGTTCTCCTCGTTAAAATGCCCTTTTACTTGAAGTTCTTCCTTGCTCGCCCTGGACACACTTTACTGTACGACTTCCATATTGCTTACGTGATGAAGGTCAAAGATCTGAAAAATTATAATGGATACTGTCAATCCTACCGGATAGACTTTCCATGAATTCGAATTTTCTTTGCCATAAATGTGGAAAATAACGCTACATTTCCATGGTCAGTAGTAGAGTAGTACGAGAGTATGGTGTATCATAATTATATATACGGACGGTATCTTCCACAATTCCTTCACATCTATTACAATGCAAATGAGCCGCTCATACATCTGTTTTGCACTCCAATTGCCCCATGACTTTCATGTTTCTTTTACGCCATATACAATGCAATACTTTTTTTCTCATCAGAACGCTTTGGAAATTTACCATTCTGGCATATAAGGTGCCTCGCTTTTACTGTATGCTTAGCGAGATCTTGTACGACTGCAGTTTAGGTTGAACACAAGCAACACGACAAAGCTTTGTAAAAAGTTACTTCCTGTCGACTTTCGGGCAGCATGCTCACCACATCCATATACTGACGGAATTGAAAAGTTGCAAAATGACAGTTAAAGTTTGTTATTGCAATAAATAGAATAAAATTGCGACAAATTCATTGGCCTATGCAGTGAATGCTTCTGTTAAACACAGCATTGCCAACATAAGCAGGGCTGTCCTTGTTGAGCAACTATTGATGACTTTGATACAAGTTGTTATAGCGGGGGGGGGTAATCATACTTGTATTCACGACGATGCGCGCTGAAGTAATCTTGTTTAATAAATGTTGACAATGATTCCAGCTTTATCAGGGTCGATCCGGACGAACAAAGAAATGGACTACGAGACTCAGAAGAAATATGATATTGCTGTAATCGCCGTGGACAAAGGATTACCCTCATCCCGAACGTCAGAAACACTTCGGATCGAGGTTTTGGTCATCGATTACAATGACAACTCGCCTCACTTTACAGGGCAGCCTTACGCTGTATCATTGGCTAAAGACTCCGATCCAGGCAGCTCTGTTCTTCAGGTTACGGCAACAGACGATGACAGTGGAAGGAATGCCGATCTTACATACACAATCATAGGTAGGTATCTATGGAACATGAAGATTTTCATTGTATTTTTCACTTTACAAACTTTTTTCAAGGACTTAAAATGGTCTCATTAAGATTTCCCATGTACTTCATATTTTTTACAAAGTTTTGTCAATGCATATCAGGTTTTCCTTTGTAAGTTCATGATTTTTGTAAAGGTAGAAAATAGTTTTGGCTAGATACAGCTTTTTTAAAACGAGACTATAGCCTCAACTGATTACGTTGATCCCGGCACTGTCAGCTTACATTGCATAAAACAATACTACTGTACCTTTCATGGCACATATAGACACCGGACTGATGCTGAAAAGGTGGTTAATTTTTGTGATTGAATTAAACAGTATATAAGATTTAGCACGTCGACTTTCACAATGGTATCTTGCCTGTATTTGTCGCTTATAAATAGCTAACGTAAAGGACACAGCAGACGTCATAGCCAAACTTTGATGAAACATTTACTGTGTGAGAGAGTTCGGACATGTCCATCTATATAGTGTCGCTTTCCAGACCTCAAATCTGCACCTGTACTGTATGTTTTCCATCGTGTGCACAAAGCTAGCCATGAGTAGCGAAGTAATACAAACTCAAAATTAAGTCTTTGAGTGATTACGGATTTTTCTGTAATTTTTTGATAATTTTGGACCAAATAGACATAACATTTTATTGACTACAGTTTGTTATCAAAATTTTGACAAAAATCTGAAAAAAATGACTTGTGCATATATTCAAAAGGTGACAAAAGTTGACTTCAGCGCTCAAAGGGTTAAGTTCGCCGTCTGCAAGCGAGTTCGTCTTGTGTTGCACAGGACATAAAAATGAGTATAATACCGAACACGAATGACAGTGAAAATTGTGTTTGTAAACAGTCGAGAAAAACCTCTCTGAAGAAGTTGGTATCCGACAGAAAATTTTACTCGTTTTTCTGTGCCTTGTGGCTGGTATTGAGATAACTTTTTTTCTCGTCTTTTTTTAGTCGCGGGGACTTATAGATTGGGTCCCGTCTGTGCGTCCGTCCGTCCGTCCGTCCGTCCGTCCGTCCGTCCGTCATCAACAGTTTCTCAGACACTGCTGAACCAATTTCGTTCAAACTCGGCACAAAGGCATAGCACTATGACCTACAGATGCACGTCGATTTATTTTGTGATACGATCCAATATGGCCGCGAGGCGGCCATTTTGTTGCGATTTTTCATGTCTTTGGACCATAACTCAAACATCCTTGAACAGATTCTGTTCAAACTTGGCACAAAGGCATAACACTATGGCTTTTATATCCATGTTAAATTATATCACAATACGATCCAATATGGGCGCGAGGCGGCCATTTTGTTGCGATTTTTCATGTCTTTGGACCATAACTCAGACATCCTTGAACATATTCTGTTCAACCTTGGCACAAAGGCATAACTCTATGGCCTACATGTGCATGTCAAATTATTTTGCGATACGATCCAACATGGCCGCGAGGCGGCCATTTTGTTTGCGATTTTTTCATGTCTTTGAACCATAACTCAAATAGCCTTGAACCGATTCTGTTCAAACTTTGCACAAAGGCATAACACTATGGCCTACATATGCTTGTCAAATTATATTGCGATACGATCCAATATGGGCGTGAGGCGGCCATTTTGTTGGGATCTTTCATGTTTTTGGATCATAGCTCAGAGACATCCTTGAACAGATTCTGTTAAAACTTGGCACAAAGGCATAACACTATGGCCTTCATGTGCATGTAAAATTATTTTGCGATACGATCCAATATGGGCGTGAGGCAGCCATTTTGTTGCGATTTTTCATGTCTTTGGACCATAACTCAGACATCCTTGAACCGATTCTGTTCAAATTTGGCACAAAAGCAAAACATTATGCCCTTCATATGAACGCCACTTTATTTCATGATATGATCCAATATGGCCGACAGGCGTCCATTTTTTTGCGATTTTCTCATGTCTCTGAACCATAACTCAAACATCCTTGAACTGATTTTGTTCAAACTTGGCACAAAGGCAAAGCACTATGGCACACATATGCATGTATCAATTAACCTTGCGATAGGATTCAATATGGCTGCAGAACTGCCATTTTGTTGGAATTTTGCATGTTTTGAAGCATAATTCAAAGGTCATTAAACCCATTTTGTACAAACTTGGCACAAAGATCAAGCACTATGGCACACATAGATGTATACATGTCAATTTACTTCGTGACATGTTCCAATATGGCTGCCAGATTGTCATTTTTGGATTTTTTCATGTCTTTGAGGCTTAATCATATGCAAATATTCCTTATCCAATGTTGATGAGACTTGGTACAAAGATAAAGTACTATGGCATACTTATGCATGTCTACTAATTTTGTGCTACGATCCATATGGTCAATAGACAGCCATTTGATTTCAATTTTATAAACATAGGTCACTATCCTTCAATGGACTGGTTTTGTTTAAACGTGATATGGCTGCATTCTTGTGCACATTAATTTGTTTCATTATATGATCCAAAATGGCTGATTACAACAACATACCCGATCCCATACCATTTCGAAAATTCCACCAAACCATGTGTATAGTATGTGCTGTCATGACACTAGAGGCAGTGAGGGCATCGTTATGTGTGATGTAATCAAAAGTTCCTTTAGTGGTCAACACCGGCAGAGATGGGTCTTTTATTGAACGTTCCTCAGATTACTTTATTATGCAAGTCACAGGCCTGATGCACCCGTTGCATCAATGTCATTCCACAGCTACCTAGACACCAAAGATTATAACAAAATGGACAAGTGGGGACTGTGTCATCAACGATGACTTGTTGAAATATTAGAAACTTTCAAATTATTCTCCATAGCTGGTAAACCACATTCATTTCAGAAAAAACGGGAAAATGTTAACATGGCACAGAGTCAATTTACTGACAATTTACTGACACGAAAATAGAAAAAAATAGAAAACCTTCGTCCCGGAAGGCGATATTTTCCAACCTGTCGTCTCAGAATGATCGCCGACTCAGTGATTTTTTTCCCATAGCTCTAAGAAAGAATTAATTCCTTACGAGTTCCCCAGTTATTACAAACATATAGTTTAACTCAACGTTTTGTAATGTAGGAACGGGCAAGTGTGGATTAGATCTTTTTCGTATCGATCAGACCACCGGAGTTCTGACACATACTCATGTCTTGTACGAAGAACCCGCTGGTACGTGTCTTCTGAAAGTCAGAGTCAAGGACGACGGACAATGGCGCTTGAGTGACACAGCTTATGTAAGTACTGCGTTTTTTGTTGTCTTGTTCTCCGTAGTTTTAATAGACTTCTCCGAAACTCACGTCGTGCGACATACTTTGATTTTCAGTTAAAGTCCTGCTGCTTCTTTAACTGTGAAAGGACCCCAAACTAAAACAGTACGTTTTAATTATCACTTTAACGAAAAATCGGAGCGCGACGCTAGCCGTAAGTTGTAGGGAAGTATACCAAACTAAAGAGAGGTTCTGATTCCGAACAATGCGCTCAGATTATCGACTTTGTTTATAATTTAACAGTTATTCTTGTTTAAGTGATCATTATGCATTATTGTTTAAGAAGGGAAGGGACAGAGAATGTGATCGTGTTCTGACTTTGTAATACCTGCGATAACAAAAACCTTTTGCCCGAACCTTTTTTCAAGGGAACGTGGACTATTATCTCTGTAAATAAAGAATAAAAATCAGGGAGCGCCGTGACAAGTTTGTTAACTACTGAAGAAACAAATGACCTAAAATGTACCGATTTTCAAAATTGTAGGTGTCCGCTTTAACTGGTATTAACTGTATGGAGAAACGTGAATTTTCGATTTTCAGCAAAATGAGACGAATCGGGTGAAATTTTACTCCAAAAGCTTAAAAACAAACCCACACAAACAGCATACCACCGAAGTAATGTAGAAATTTTAGAATCCGCACATCCGATGTATTAAACCTTAACCATGGTTATACCACTCTCCGCCTCGTGCCCATTGTTCTAACCATGCTTTCTAATTTCCATAACCGAATATTTTATTATTAGCACCTGGCTTTCTTTTGTTTAAAAAGTGTCCGATTTACAAGTTCTTTTGTTTTAAAGTGTCCGATTTACTAGTAAATCGGACAGTTCTTTTGTCAAAAACTGTCCGGTTTACTAGTAAATCGGACACTTTTAAACAAAAGAACTTGTAAAATGGACACTTTTTAAACAAAAGAAAATCACGTGGCGACGAGTAAAAAAAAAGGCGAGACATTAACCAGAAGAAATTGATTTCACCATCAAGTACAGAGTAAAGACACTTTACAAGAATCACCGGACTGAATTAATTTTGTATGACTGTACATCTCAAAATCAATTACAGGTCACCGTGAAATAACGGTATTGATTGCAAATATCACTTCTGTGTTAAGGTTATTGTTATCACGATCATTCGAAGCTGAAATTTAAGACTTCAAAGTCACTTGTCAAACACTGAATGTGGAGATTTCAGTAGCCTTTGGTAAAGTTAAATCTAGCTACAGGCAAACACACACGCAGTACCACAGTCATTGTGGATCTAGACATTGTTTTTTGTACTTGCAGTTTCTGTTGCGCCTTTCTCTGACGTGGCTGTGTAGCTTGGTCTTCCGATTGTGGCCGTTAGCACTGGCGTGACAGGGGACTTTTCTTTTCCATCTTTGGCTTTGGTAGTTGAAGTGCACCGGATACAACTTTCATTTGTACTTCATCCGCCATATCGAACTACGTAGAGCGACTCGGCAATTGCATGTATGCTGCTCAAAGTTTTCGACCCAAATGAGCAAAGCGTGACTCTAACGTCGATCTGCAAACACCTTTTCACTTCATTCAACAAACCAATCAAGCAAACATAATTCATACAATTCAAATAAAACCAGGTGCTCAACCACGTCATCGCACTACAATAGCAACACATGTCAACTTTGTTTTATCCAATCATGGGTTATTTTTTTATACTTTCGTTCAACAAGGTGTCAAAACGCGGCAATGTTTTCCTGCCAAAGTTTCAACGTGCACTGTACTAAAATTACAAATAAAAACTTTCGGCGTGCAAAACAAGGCTCTAAAACTCGGCAAATTAGTGGTATAAAACGGTAAGCGAACTCGTAGTCGACGGTTTACGGAATTAAACGGTACAGTCTGCCAGAAAACTCCTCGGCCCTGCGGGCCTCGGAGTTTTACTGGCAAACTGTACCGTTAAATTCCGTAAACCGTCGACTACGAGTTTGCTTACCTATAGTAAAAGCTTTAAGAGCGACACTCTTCATTGCATACTTCCTTCGCTACAAACAGTAAGTGATGATACAGCACTAGTCATATCTAATATATGCCCTTACTGCAACATGTCACACACGTGACAGCTAC
Source organism: Ptychodera flava (assembly GCF_041260155.1). Taxonomy (NCBI): domain Eukaryota; kingdom Metazoa; phylum Hemichordata; class Enteropneusta; family Ptychoderidae; genus Ptychodera; species Ptychodera flava. Next base: position 34,269,496 of record NC_091946.1, on the reverse strand, counting down.
AGTGTCCCTTTCAATTCAATCTGGCATATGATATTACACAGCAAGAGTTATTGCTTAAAGAGGTTGTATAGTCTCGTTGCTTGTTCAGTGTCAACAGTTTATATTCTAATCAAGTATTTCGTCAGTTTCGTATTGCCCCAAATAGAACAACTCAGTGTCAATTGAATCTATTATGCAACTCCTGATCCAGAAGAGTCAGTCATACGCTAAAATACACTGTTATCAATTACTTTGCCCGTTTTAGGTGGAAATTAACATCACCGAAGTGAACCACCCACCAGTGTTTGACCCCGACGTCTACAATGCCAAAGTACCTGAGAATGAGCCAGTTGGTAGTGACGTCAACACCTATCTAAAGGCCATCGACGACGACCACGGACCAAATGCCGAGGTAGTGTACCGGATTCTAGATGGCAATGAACATGGTGAGCCCTATCTTGTATTGCATCCTTAACCATACTTAAAGAGCGTTCTATAAACACAACGTCTCTAGCCAAGGATATGCTAATTAGCTAACACAGCTCTACCAAATACATGCTAATTCGTTTACAGCACTACCATATATATGCTAATAAGTGAACACGGGTCGACCAGATAACATGCTCATTAGCTGACACAAATCTATCACATTTATGCAAATCACTCCACAAAGCTCTACCAAATATAGTAAACTTTAGTGTACATCAAGGGGAGGTATTATTCGATACATATTATTGAATCCTTTTCGATATGTAGTTTGATGTGTAGTTCTATATTTATTTTTCTACTGGTCTTTTATTGGGTTATTCATTTATTTATTTTTATTCTGTATTTGCATGTATTTTATTCAATGCATGGAAATCAATTTATGGATGCATTGACTTTGAGTGATACAAAAAGTACATACATTAATGATATCATCGAAATCACGGTTTTTTAAGTATGTTTTAATTTTCTTTAGACACAAAATATCACAAAGAGATATTTCCTTTTTAAAATTACTGAAGATGCTTTCTCCTATCAAATGAAATAAACACTACTTTAATGCACTGTTTTTGTCTCAAAATGTCAAATTTATAAAATCGTAATTCATTCATCCCAAAATGTACCACAGAATTATATTCAAATCGCAAAATTGCAGTGATTGCATTGCACACAATTTGTATATTAAGGAAATGGTGGCAAATGTGTGCAGATCCATCTTAAATGAATAAAATTATCACACTCCAGATGAAAAAACTCTTTCTGACATGCCACTTATTTTGTGTTCCCAGGTTTATTTTCAATCGATAACGCGACTGGCCTGATAAAGGTGGCAAGCAGTCTAGACCGTGAACGCGTCGACTCTGTGCACATGCTTATAGTAGCCCATGACCGCACCGTAGATCCGAAGTCTGCGACTGCAAATGTAAATATCACTATTGATGACGTCAATGATAACGCTCCCGAGCTGCCGTCACCGGGGACGGCGGTTATATCCCAGGTAATTAATAAGTTATAACTATGGTAGTGTCTTTCTAAAAATTTCGTAATTTCTTCCAGAGGCACTTTCGATCCTTTTTCTCATTCATTATTTCTTTTTTATAGGATTCCAAGCCAGGGTCTTTCGTCACAACCATTAATGCCATGGATGCCGACTTGGGCCCTAACACAGAATGTTCCTTTAGTTTCCATGGAAAAGCTACACTCGATGGGGTCAAGGCCCAGGTTGAACAACCGAATGATCTCTTTGCAATTGATGAGTTCAGCGGTAACATTACAACGAAGGACGCCCTCTATAGGAATGTCGGAGCTTCAACAGTGTCAATTCAGGTAGTCTTCTACTATTTATGATTAGTAAATTACCCAACAGTACCGTATCTTTCGAAATATCTATCTGTCTGTTCATCTCCTTGCCTTTCCATCCGGGACCTCTGTTTCAATGTCTTCCTGTTGTAGCGTCCAACGCACACATAGGGAAACGAGAATTGCTGAAAATATATGTCTTAAATTCCAGTTACTGGTGATAGCAAAAAACCGACAAGAATTGGTTGCTACCAGCTCACCAAATTTAGCAAATACCTGGCTGACAGTCCTGTTTACATTTGATTACACACCGGTTTGTGGACAAGGTAAGTGACGAGATCTAAGCTCACTCGCCAATTTCACTAACTGTTCACTGTGAAAGACCGCCATAGCTGATTCTCAGCTATGGGTCAGTGAGGCACAATACAGATATAGGTGAGTGTTTTCCTGTGATTGTAATTTTAGGTGTCGCTCGTGTGAGTAAGATATCACATGATCGATATCTTTTCTCGCATTTTAAGAACCTACGTGAGGTTCAGCAACTTTACACTTTATTAAAATTCATTTATTTGTCGGCAGTGGAAGTGTCCTCGGGTTGCTCCAGTGAGTTTCACAACGAATTTTGTTGTTGTTTGGTTTTTGGGGTTTTTTTGTATTTTTGTTTTTGTTTTGTTTGTTCTTTTGTAATAGGGGTTCTCAAAAAGTATTTTAAGTACAACACTTAAGTTCAGAAGGAAAATCTGTCGCTCGAGGGCGCTCCTTACTCGATGGATTCTGAGTCTTCACTGTAAAACCCAAGTAAACCAAAATGCTGCAGTATTTAAGAAATGAACGTCCTATCCCCGTGATTAGACATTGCAATGATACCCTGTTTGCAAATACAAACGTTCAGTAAGCCGGTCATTCCTACCTATTCTATGCTTAAACAATTTGTTGGCAAAAATGTGTGTTAAGGTAGTATACTATTCGAAAATGAAAGAAACGTTTTTGCTCAAACGTTCCGTAAGAAAAGTTAAAACCATTTCCTTTCGAAATCAAGAATAAACATCTCTTGACTACAGAAACGCACGACGCAATATTTACTGACACCAGAAATTGAAAATGGCCGCCAAGTCTGTGTTAACTCTAAGAAGAATAATTAAGTTTTCACACCCAAAAAAAACGATGAAAACTTTATTCACTCTATGGGCTTCAAAATGAACCACCACAAGAGGTAAACGAATGAAGTGTGTATTATAAACGTCACCAGGCCTTTCCTCTTCAGATCGCCATTTCCGTGTCGGGTATACCGAAATGTGTGAACAGAACACACGATATGATATTTTTATCTTACACAAAAATCTCGTAAAAGTTATGCTGCCTCATTACAGCCAGCGGGTGTGTTCGAGTCTCCAGAAAGAATGGTGATATTATCGGAAGTGACTAAAGTTTAAAGATCAGGGAAAACTTGTACACTAAACAGGAAATAAATTGACTGAATGATCGTGGTGTTGATTATATAACAGAACTAATTGAAGTACTGTACCTAAATATGCATCCGAAAAATTGGGTAGATGAGACTGGAACTTTTCTTGTTATTTTCAATGGAGCACGATTTCTTAAAAAGCAAAATTTGGCGAAATCGTGCGTGGTGTTTTAAGTTGAGGGGGAACGTTCACGGTCGGCCCTGAGGGGTTTAAGTAACTTAAGGGTAGGTCAGAGTTACCGGAAAGAGATACTTAATTTAGCCGGATTCTCAGTGATAAGACAAATCATGCAACCTAACTCTGCTTACGCACACTATATTCTCAATTTTGCATTCCGATAATTACCTGTGTTGGTATCTCCCAAACCAATCAAAGATGTGTACCAAGTATCTATTCCTGAGGACACTTCTCGTGGAACACTGCTGAACATCTCCTTGGAAGAAAATTCTAATTCCTCGAAGCCAATTCCAGCTCTGACTTATATCATCACAAGTGGAAACGATTGGGTATGTATATTACATGCGCAAAGCGCAAGATAATATCTATGGTGCGAGTCGCTTGACGATTAATTAGAACTTGTAATTGCTTCGTACTACGCCATAACACCCGTTCGTCCCAACTTCATGAAATTGTGCGTAGGTAGGTCGATCTGTATCCACACATGTGCATTTCTTCTCATTCAAATAGATGCAAAGGAAAACAGGTGAATTCTGTTGAAGACTTGCTGTTGGAGCCTGAAGTGTATGCTGTTTCTATTAAGTTATTGTATTTGTCACAATGTGATGCATACAAATTCATACAAAATTTGGTAACTGCGTACATTTTTTGCTTTTCCCAGAATTCATTTGCAATAATCAGAGACTCCGTTGTTGATATCCAAGTTCAGAAAATCCTTGACGTTCGTATTTACAACTTGACGATCAGTGTCAGCACACCAGAATCACGCCATGGCAAAGGGTAAGCGTTTTAACTATATGTTTCTATGACATGCGCATTGCCGCACTAATAAATTGACAATTTCAAAAAGCAGCTTAGCAGTTTACTCTGCTACGTAACAATAATCCAAAGATAACAGAGAAACGACATTAGATATTTAAAGATACAGCCGGATTTGTCATTGATGTAATAATAAGACATATCTGCGAGCTCCTTAAGTGAATTGACGTTACGTGTCGGTATTAACATCCAGGACGAACTAAAGTGGTCAGTTATTGTTAACAATGAAAATTGCCACCGTGACCGTTTCCTTGGTAACAAGCTAAGTCGGTGACGTTTACGACTTATGTACACATTTCAAGTGTACTGTAAAATGTGACAAGTTAAGGGCACGCGCACTTCCATAACACTGGGTTTATGAAAATGCGACAAAATAAACCTACGCAAGAATCACACTTGCAGGTAGTGCTGTGTCTTTCACCTCGCTGGTGACAGGTAATATCCGACTCGTTCACTTTGTCAAGCCGGCCTTCGGTGTCTTGCATGATCGTATATTTGTTCTAATACTTTCCTCTTTTCATTAGCACATGTTTTGTCGTTGTTGAGGTTTTCCCAGTTGTAACTGCACCACCTTCTTCAACGACGCCTCCTTCAGGTAAGACATTGTCTTTGTCTTCATATCGATATTCTTATTACCATTGCAAGACAAGTCATTTTGTTCGGAAACTTGCAAATTTGCCACGGTGTACGGGATTGTATAACACATGTTGAATTCCAGTAATCGTTTCTGCTAAGATAAAGGGGCATCTATACTACATATTTAGACCTGTACTTGACATTAAGTGTGCTATCAAGAATGCCTGGAATACTTGTATGAAGTCACTGAAAAAATGACGATGCATAAAAATATCAAAATTTACCCTTTTGCTGATTTTATACAAAATGAACATTTCCCATTCCGACTTTCTTTTCTATGGCAAATAAACGTTGCCACAATGTGTTGAAGGAGAAAGCTGCTATCCTTATCTGTATGAAAGGCACCAGCGATTAAGATTCCATTACAAAAGTTTGCAAAGGGTCCACTCGTAATGTAACAGCATAAATGCAGCCGTACATGGTGAGAGTTAGTTGTACACTGAACTTGAAATTTTGGTAGACACCAAAATGTTTCGCTAGCACTGAATGCTTAATCTTCTCTAACTGCAAGCGGGGTTTAAGTTGTGTACAGCTGACAGCATTTCAAAGTTTCCCAGTTGTCCAGCAACACAAACAACTTTTCATTTTCAAAAGCTTGAAAAAAGTGACTTTGTTCTCTTCAGGGAGATACCGTTACAAATAAAGTAATTTTATGAAATGATGACATATTACTATTTTCTGAACAATTCACAGGAAGAGATGACGATCTGTGTAGTGTTGCACCGGTCGCCATCATTGCCTTGTCAACGGTATCAACTGTTTTATTCATACTGGTCATCTTAGTAGCAACCATCTACAGGGGGAAAAAGTGAGTGGTTGTCGTTTTTTTGTCAACATTGTTTAAGTAACTGTTGTTGTTGTGCAAATGACACCGATCAACTACAGAGACTAGCAACTTTAGCTTTCCATTGTATATGACCCTGAGAAAGGCTATTGAAATGTTAATATGTTTGCCAAAATGTTAATATTCTTGTCTGCAAGAATTCACATGAGTATTGCCAGTATATGGGTTAATGACCTTGAAATAATGATTAAAGACCTATAGACAGTTGTCGTTGTGACGACGAGGACATTGGTAGCGAACAATGTCGTTGTGACGACGAGGACATTGGTAGCGCACAATGATGACGACAACGAGACCGCGATAATGATGTTGGCTTGACTACTTTGTATGAACTGTTTCCAACAGAATGGGAGAAAACATTGAAAAATTGATAAGATTGTAACGATACATTTTTGATCAAACGTACTAATGAACAAAAAATGGTTTTGGTCTGTAAAATTTTGTCCCTCAGTGTTGGTTGAGATCCCTACAATGTTTACATTTTTACTCTTACAGCGCCTCCCTACGTGCCAGTCTAAAGGCATCTGGCCTGATGCCAACCAAAACAAAGAAGTCGAAACGGGTAATAATAATAATAATAATAATAATAATAATAATAATAATAATAATTAGAAGAAGAATTGTTTTTCACTTATTGGGCATGAATCCACACATCGCCAGCATTTGGATATGCTGTATAAAGAACGTAGAAATACTCAGCAATGGTTCCTGAACAAAGGATACCCTCGAGTGACATGTGTAGTGCAAACAATCACAGTAAAATATCAATTAATGAAATAGCTCCTTTTCGACATTGTTTCGGTTGCTTTGAAACAACGAAATCATCCTATCCTGCTTTGGAACGTATTGCAAGTGTTTGCTCGCTAAATCTCTAAACCTGGAAGGCAAATTGGACGAGTGGTTTTTTTTTCGCTAGTGAAACCATGTTAGTTCGGTACACTGCAACTGTACGTATCTGGATCAAATAATCGGACTGTCGGGGATTTATGATGATGATATGAAAAGTAGTAAGTTTCGTAAGGCACTTTATACATAAATGTATATTTGAGGGGCCAGTAGCTGTAACTTGTGATGTTTTTTTCACTGTTTTTAAATTTCAGTTTATTGTTCTACTCTTCATACCAGATACACAGTACTCAGTTTGTCAAGTCAGTCTGTACATGTGTAAACTAGATTGGTATTGTTGACAAGGGAATTCTGGTCCGGACTAGAATTCAAGTGTAAACAGTAACGGTGCATTTTGCATGTGTCGATGATGTGTTTAAATCTGTATTTCAAATTCCTAAGTCAGCGATGCCCTGGAGGCGGAATATTACCACCATCATATTTCGTGCACGAGGAAAGATAACCAGTGTTAATACTGTTTTTTTCAATTTCTTTGGTTTCATTCGCCAGCTCGGCTTCTACGAATGGTTGTTCAAGCGGGCAGCTACTAAAAACAAGAAAGGTGCAAAATCGAAAGACCATGACGGTGGCAAATCGTTAGAGATGACGGAAGAGATACGTTCACATCCCTTGTATACCGGCAACAGGTGCGCGGCTGGTGGGTTGACTGCCGAGCCAGAATACCTCGATGTGATAGACGTTGAGGGCAAGTACTAGCAGATTCCAGCCGAACAGGACATGGTGTTCCTCTGGTTTTCGAGAAAGTAGTTCACCTTTATTCAAAAAATTAGGTTTTTAAGATATATATAAACTTCACTCGTTAGTTTTAGGAAAGTTTATGTTTGATTTACATCATCATAATTTGCCGCAAAGCATGAGCGACTTCTTTGAAAATGTAGATCATTGTCACGAAACACTTTTCAAACAAGGTTCAAATTTGTATCTGCCAAAAATGTGTACGAGAACTGGTCAGTTTGCAATTTCGTACGCAGGCGCCAAACTCTGGAATAATTTACCACGTAATGTAAAAGCAAGTTCTTCAAGAAATGCATTTACACATTCACCAACAGAGCATCTTTTGAATATGTACAATATCACGTAGATATCTGTCTTTTAATTTCTTGTATTAACATGTTGTATCTTTACCAGTAACTGTCTCATTTAAGCCCTCGTATTGTATAATGCAATGTGATGAGAGTGGGGCCAGACTCGATTAGCTGTAAGCATTACTTCTGGCTTCCAATATTGCCAGTGTCATTTATAAATGCATAATCGGATTTATTTGTTTTGTAAACAATTTAAATTAGCATTAAAGTAAATAAAAATAATAATAATAACTTCAGAAATTGTTCAGGCGTTCTCGCTCGAGATTTTCAACCGCTTGACAATGTTGGTTAACGTCTATACCCCGCGGTGATCTAATATCTCACTACAATTTACATTAATTGAATATATTTTTCTATACTTGAAGATTTACAGTCCTTTCCATCCTCACATTTTATGCATTCAGACTTTTTATCGTTTTTATCAAGAGTATTATTGTAACTTCTTTTAACTCGATGCTTGTGGTATTTATATCCTTGGAGTTCGTTTCTTGTGTCGTCTTCAACTTGATTTTTGTATACTAGTATTTTTCAGCTACACACCGTTTATCATCCTTTGTCCATAGGGATATTTTTTCACTTAACAGTATAACTTGCTGATAATTTTTCTTTTGTTTATCATATTTTCCAAATTTGCTTACTGATTGTCTAACCGTAAATCTTAGAGGTACCTTTGAATACTGTACTGGGCATGCGCTGCCTTATATCAGCCCGTAGTCTGAATCAGCGCTTAAAGCCCCGTTGGCTGTGCTTCTTGCATTTTGCTTGCCAAAGAATCCAATCTTCCGAGAGATGCTTTTGATTCTAATTAATGGCTATATTGTCACTTTTTCAGTCGTTGGCGAAGGATTGGTAGATTGTTCACTGTTTTCGTGTTAGTACTCTCTCGCGGCGGTCATATAAGACTTGCAACAAATCGAAAATTATTTAATTGGTCAAATCTCAGTTGTACACTCATCGCCAATATTTGAAAACGTTCTCTGTTCACTCCTCGGCAAGCATTTTCACACAGGTTGCTTTTGATTTCCAACCATGTTATCGTAAAACATTTTCCCTTAATTTCCGACGACTGCTTGTCTGACCGCTTGTAAGTCCCACGAGGTGACATCATTCAGACTTGTTTGAATCACTATGAAAAATCCATATTTGGTATGTTCATTTGTAAGTTTGTTTATAAATCTGTCCAGAAACCGTTCAGCCCTCAAAGTATACGAGTACCGTCCAGTATGACTTTCATCCATTGCTTCAAATTATGCTGAAATATGGGTTCTTGACATTTTTGGGACATTCTCATTTCATTCCCAGAAAAATAACCTTTTTCACTGCTGACAAATACGGTTTGGAGATTAAAATGAATGACCCACTATCAAGGTGCCAGGGAGGTGATAAACGTTTTAGGAATTATCGTGAAATAAATATACCTGGTACAGTACATTTGCACGGTCAACAGCGGCACTGACCGCCAACAACACTCAACATCAGAGACTTAGGGCAGGGCACTCCTCGAAAATGAAAGACTTTGCTCGACCCTTCCTAAAGTAAACAATCAACCATCCTCTTTCAAAATCAAGAATAAAAATCGGGGGTCACACAAGCCGGTGAAACTTGATTTACTCTACAAGCTTCATAATGAGCCCTGGCAAGTTGTAGGGCAAAAGAACATTGTAAATTTTAAAGTTTAAGAGTCCGAATATGTCTTACTCGCCTCTCTGCTTCTTTGACAGGGACAACACTTTCTGATGCTAACTCAGCACCTCACTTGATACAAATATTACACGCTATGTAATAAATAATGGTAATTATTCAGAGTTTTTCTTTCTTGAGCGGGGTGTCAGACAAGCCGATCGTCCGGATCTTGATCAAGATGATGATTCCCGAAACGTATTTTTAGAAGGGATCGTGTAAAAAGAGTTATACTATATTACTTAAGATATTTTTAGATAATAGCCTTAAACCAATGAGATGCATACAGAAATGGGAACGTCTTTTGGTAACTTTGATTCCCAAGTACATTTTGTTCTTCCCTTTATCATAACAAAGATTTGTACTTTGCGTAAATTCCAGTTCAAAATCATCAGTAGAATTCTTACGTCAGAACAAATTTCTGAAGATATGAAAGAAGACAAATTCAGAAAAATGTACTTTCTGTGGAAACTTTGAAGAAATCCTTTTGCATCTATTTCTCGAATTTGATATTATTTTAAAGTTATGAAAAGATGTTGAGCAACGTTTACAGGCAAGATGTAATATTGTTATATGTTTTCTCCCTTTGATATTCTATTAGGTATAAAAAATGACCCGAGTCATAACCTCACAAATGAAGTGTGGAAAGCTCTGAATTATTTTTATTGTTAACAAAGAAATTTATTTTCAATTGTAAATTTAAAGGGATATTACTAAACCTGTACGAACTGGTTTCTTTCCATAATAACATTCTTAAGATTGATAAATACCAACAAGGTTGACGAGAAACAACACCATTATACTGAAATATTCTCAAAGATTTCTGTGAGGGAACTTTTACTTATACTTTGAGAAGTATGACAACAAATAAATGGGAAAAAGTAACACTCTTAGTTTCTTTGACTGGATTTTAGCTTACCTACCTATCCATTTATTTCATCCAAAACTGTACCTGCTGGGTGGCTCTATATCGAAAACACGTAAATTTTATATACTTTGATATAAGTTCATCTGCAAAGCAAGTTTATTTGAATTTATTTTGTTTGTGTGCCCAAAAACACCCTCACACTGCCAAGTACTCGCCTCTGCTTCCCTGAGACGGGCACCATTTTCTAACGCTAACTCCTCGTCTTACTTTCAACATCCGTAGGAATATAAACGGATTTTATCAAGTATCATTCACATTTCAATCTCAAGTTGAACATGAATTTCTGCATGTCGGAAAACTAAAAGTCAGGTAATACTTTCCTTGCTGATTATGGCTAACCAAAGTACTCCACATGACAGTCAACTAACTAATCTCCACAAAGTTTCCACTGACAATGAATCAGATATTTGGAGCTAAAACTGATTTCTCACGAAGCTTTCAAGTCTGAAGCTCAAGTTAGGTAAGCATTGCTCAGGTTAGAAAACCCAAACTCAGGTATTATTTTACTTCATGGACTATATTCATGGGTACTCAAAGCAATCCGCATGACAGTCCTCTCCACAAAAAAATGCGCCAATATTGGAAGAAGGTTCAGACAGGGCACAAAAAGCAACAAAACATACCATTTTCTGTACTTTGGATTAATATTAGGTCAATCAGGTCATTGACCTTACAAGTAAGTAAGAGGTATGGTTCTTTCCTAGCTAAATGTCTTGTAGTATGAATGTAACACTCTTTGACTGGATTATAGCTTACCTACCTGTCCATCCATCTCATCCAAACATTTACCCGCTAGGTGGTTCCGTGTCATAAACACATCAATATACTTCAATACAAGCTATATCTCCGAAGCAAGTGTATTTATTTGATTTTCGAGAGAAAAAACGGGAAAATTCAGCCATTCACAACATCAATCTCAAGCTGAACAAGAATTTCTGCATGTCGGAAAACCCAAACGCATGTAAAACTTTCCTTGCTGATTATGGATGAGCAAAGTACTCTTCATGAAGGTGAACTAACTAATTTCCACAAAGTTTCAACTGCATTCAACAACATGTCGGGAGCTAATACTGATTTCTCGCGAACCTCTAGGAGCTCAAGTTAGGCAAGCATTGCTCAGGTTAAAACCAAGATATGAACTGAAAATTTTCACGTTTTTCAATAGATATTGCAGTTATGTTTTAATTTTAAACTTTACCACATGTTCCACATGCTGTCATTTACAGTGTTGGCACTTGATGGAGTTCAAATCTAGAGGGTAATGAGGGAGTATTTTTTCCATGTGCAGTAAACTTTGATAAAGGAACTTGCAGATTGTATGTTGCCAGCAACTATATTGAGTTGGTAATACTCGGGGAGCTAGGACCACCCCCTTTGCACCCCCCCAGAACTAAACCAATCAACTTTTTTAGGTTCCTTAGACGACCCAAAAACACAATCGAGATGTTCCCAAAAACAAAAAGTGGCTGCAAGCCGGATATTCAAGATGGCGTCCAAAATGGCCGCCCGAAACAGGGGGTTTTCAGTAAATTGCATTAAAACTTCATATAAAGGACTTAATATTAAAAAAACCTTAGTGAGACGAATGTGTCAGGGCACAATAAATGTTTATACGCCTAAATAATTGCATTTTCTAATTATATATTCAAAATGGCGTCCAAGATGGCCGCCAAAATGGCTTTTTTTAATTTAAATGTCTTATAAAAACTCAGCAAACACATAACAAACAATAATTTCAATTGGATTGGATTAGTTGGATCAAAAGACATTTATTGACAACAAACTTGCCCCATTTGCATAATCTCAATTAAAAATGGCATTCAAAATGGTGTCCAAAATGGCTGCCAAAGTGGTTAATTTTCCATTAAAGTCTCCCCTAATACGGAACATAACAGCAAACGAAAAACTTAATCATTTTAAAACATCAATAAAATGAGAACTTTGGTATGAAAAAACAAGAACACTTTACCAAATGTTTTCATTCTGAAGTTTTCATAATAAAGTAGTGTCAAAATGGCTCCAAAGGAGGGGGGTTTGGCCAAAATTTTTCAGACCAAAATGAATACACGTCTATTCTAACTACTATGTAAAGCTAAATTCGAAGTATATCAAAGGTTAACAGTAAAAACAAAACAAAAAAGATGAATAAGAATTTATATTGTGGCAGTTTATCACTTTCTGCTTACAACTTTTTTGTCTTCTGTCCAAAAAAATGGAAAAGAACAGATTACCATTCTGTAAAGCAAGTATTTTTCGCCATTATTACAATGTTAACGTAATGTAATTGTATATGGTCACTTTTTATGGTTTGCGATTGCTTCCTGCTTGCACATACTTCTGTCTGGCAAATTACAATTAGCTTTTACCAGTCACTATCGGAGTCTTCCAAATCTGAAATATCAGAATCCATATCCATAGTGTCATCTTCTTCTGACTCCGTAGCTTCTGGCAACACTTCCGCAACATCACGTTCTATGATTTCTTCTAGAAGAGTAGGAAGGATAGCTCCTTCAGTCCAGACTGGTTCGATGAGTTCTCCTGGCCTCCTTGTCCATCCATGGGCAATCGGAGGAGGGATGTCAGGTATGGGGATGTGTGCCATTTTCCACTGTGCTACATGGTAGTTTGCACGTTTAATGTGTGGGATTAGTGACTGTTTGCAAGGTGGTATCTTGGACAGATCTACCTTAGATTTCCTCGTGATAAGCTCACCTTCACCAACCATCTTCTTCAGCATTACAGCTCGAACAGCATTCACACTCTGCATTCTTGGGAAACCATACATGTAGCACACAAACTGTTCCAGACCATCAACAAGCTCATCATCTACTTCCAAATTATCACCCAGTCGAGCAAAAAATTCATGATATCTTGGTTTTTTGTCTAACTTCTTTATTGGAAGAATCTTCCCCTTACCCTTAAAACAGCAGTTGCAGTCCTCACCAGTAAAGCAGTAAATTCCCAATAATGATTCGCAATAACCCGGGCCAAGGTCGAAAGCCAGGTCAGATATATTTATAAGTCGTCTCTTAGCTCCACTGCCAGTGTCAAAGTATACTACCAGAGGAGCTAACTGGTATAAGTGTCAATAACTGCAGCCCAAGTGGAGATACTTGCTGTTATATCCTATCTTGGAGTCAGGTGTCGTGGTAAGTCTCTTTTTGAGAGGCTATGTGAGATAAGGTTGTACAGGTGGCGGTGTGGTGTAGGTAGAGGAAATAACAGATACAATGTAATAATCAAGGACAAAGAATGTAATGGTGTCTATGCCGATTTGTAGCCTTATTGAAGTTAGTGTCCTGGTGGCCATGGTCAGGAAACGAGGATGTCAAGACATGCGCAGGAATATGTAAGTTTAGTATTTGGTTTGTTGGAGTCTTCATTGAGATGTGTGTTATAATTGTAGCTGTTAGTTTAGAGGGCTTGCATTGCATTTTACAGTATTGGCACTTGTGGGAGTTGACATCTAGAGTTTAATGAGGGAGTAGTTTTTTGCATATGCAGTAAACTTTGATAATGGATGTCCGATCTCAAAGAGCAAGTTTTATACTTTCAGTTATAAAGATGTTTCTGCTTGGTTGTGCTAGAACTTTCAGTGTGAGTGCACTGGTCTTCAGTTGCATTCACCTGAGAAAAATAGTAACTTTATCCTGAATAAGATAAGTGTTGCCGGGAAGCTCCTGTGCGAGGTCGTTGTCAGAGGCTGGCTTAGCAGTTGATGCTGTGGCATTATCAAGTGGAGGGTGAGCAGGAGAGGCAGTGTGTGATAAGGTTGTAAAGGTGGCGATGTGGTGTTGGTCTTGGAAATAACAGATACAAAGTTATAATCAAGGACAAAGAATGTAATGGTGTCTATGTCGATTTGTAGCCTTATTGAGGTCGTTGTTCCGGTAGCCATGATCAGGAAATAATGATGTGAAGACATGTGCAGGAATATGTAAGTTTAGAAAATGGTTTGTTGTGGTTCTCATGGAGATGTGCGTTGTAACTGTATGTGTTAGTTTAGAGGGCTTGCATTGCACCTTACAGTGTTGGCACTTGTTGGAGTTGACATCTAGATGGTAATGAGCGAGTAGTTTTTTCATGTGCAGTAAAGTTTGATAAAGGAACTTGCAGATTTTATGTTGCCAGAAAATGTATTGAGCTGGTAAGTGTCGTTAGCTGCAGCCAAATTAGATGTGTACTTGCTGTTATGGTGTCAGGTATTGTGGTAAGTTTCTTTTAACTGCCAAAAAGCGTACAGAGATGTCAGTAAAGTAGTAGGTGTTGTCAGTGTTGACTCTTTGAATGTCCGATCCCCCAAAAGCAAGTTTTATACTTGCAGTTTGATCGGAAGTTATAAAGATGTTACTGCATGGTTGTGATAGAACTTACATTGTGAGTGGCTTGGTCTCCAACAGTTGTGATGGTATTCACCTAAAAATATAGATTAATGTATCCTGAATAAGATAAAATGTTAAGTATAGCTTCTCAACACGGCCAATGTGTTCATGATCTTAACATTATTGTTTTCCAGAATTGCATTCAAGCTAGGACTTGAATAAATTTTTCAACAATAACTATAGTCTTAAATTTAGATGTGTCATGATTAGCTGGGTATTTTAGGATTCTGCGGGGAGCAGAAGAAGAAATGTTTTGTTGATGTCATAGAAAGTAATCCTGGAAAACAAGCAAAAAGGGAAATGGTATCCCTTTAGTCAAAAAATTTGATTGGTAAAATGAATCGATGCTTTTTAGAAAGAAAGTATGGACATGAATAATACTGCAAATTACTAAAACTTAGACAAACCATTTGAAAATAACTTTTCAACTATATTGGTGACAGGCCATGATAACATAACTGCATACACACATACCAGTTGATATGGTGACCTCAGAGTTGATATTTTCTATTTTCTATTTCGTATTTTCTATCCTGGGTCGGTAACACTGCTGGTGGACAGAATTGTCCCCGAGGTTATCGTTCGCCCAGTTGAAGCGATGAAATTCGTTTCTTCGCTTCGATAAAGTGTGTATGTGCGATGTATGATAGTGAGCATGCGTGCGTGTTGAAAGGTCTCAGTCAGAAAAATGTAACAACTTAGCCGGCTATTGAACCACTCTTTTTTGGGAGTGGAGATTTAGCCGACTAGTTCTGTCTCAGGCCTCTCAGCTAGGCGACTGATGCCGTATGTTGTGGGTTCGAATCCGATTGAAAACTATCCGTATTTTCTATCCTGGGTCAGTAACACTGCTGGTGGACAGAATTGTCCCCGAGGTTATCGTTCGCCCAGTTAAAGCGATGAAATTCGTTTCTTCGCTTCGATAAAGTGTGTATGTGCGATGTATGATAGTGAGCATGCGTGCGTGAGTGCTTCACGAACTCTACAACGTGTTGAAAGGTCTCAGTCAGAAAAATGTAACAACTTAGCCGGCTATTGAACCACTATTTTTTGGGAGTGGAGATTTAGCCGACTGGTTCTGTCTCAGGCCTCTCAGCTAGGCGACTGATGCCGTATGTTGTGGGTTCGAATCCGATTGAAAACTATCCGTATTTTCTATCCTGGGTCGGTAACACTGCTGGTGGACAGAATTGTCCCTGAGGTTATCGTTCGCCCAGTTAAAGCGATGAAATTCGTTTCTTCGCTTCGATAAAGTGTGTATGTGCGATGTATGATAGTGAGCATGCGTGCGTGAGTGCTTCACGAACTCTACAACGTGTTGAAAGGTCTCAGTCAGAAAAATGTAACAACTTAGCTGGCTATGAACCACTCTTTTGGGGAGTGGAGATTTAGCCGACTGGTTCTGTCTCAGGCCTCTCAGCTAGGCGACTGATGCCGTATGTTGTGGGTTCGAATCTGATTGAAAACTATCCGTATTTTCTATCCTGGGTCGGTAACACTGCTGGTGGACAGAATTGTCCCCGAGGTTATCGTTCGCCCAGTTAAAGCGATGAAATTCGTTTCTTCACTTCGATAAAGTGCGTATGTGCGATGTATGATAGTGAGCATGCGTGCGTGAGTGCTTCACGAACTCTACAACATGTTGAAAGGTCTTAGTCAGAAAAATGTAACAACTTAGCCGGCTATTGAACCACTCTTTTTGGGAGTGGAGATTTAGCCGACTGGTTCTGTCTCAGGCCTCTCAGCTAGGCGACTGATGCCGTATGTTGTGGGTTCGAATCCGATTGAAAACTATCCGTATTTTCTATCCTGGGTCGGTAACACTGCTGGTGGACAGAATTGTCCCCGAGGTTATCGTTCGCCCAGTTAAAGCGATGAAATTCGTTTCTTCGCTTCGATAAAGTGTGTATGTGCGATGTATGATAGTGAGCATGCGTGCGTGAGTGCTTCACGAACTCTACAACGTGTTGAAAGGTCTCAGTCAGAAAAATGTAACAACTTAGCCGGCTATTGAACCACTCTTTTTTGGGAGTGGAGATTTAGCCGACTGGTTCTGTCTCAGGCCTCTCAGCTAGGCGACTGATGCCGTATGTTGTGGGTTCGAATCCGATTGAAAAATATCCGTATTGATGATGTGCTGTAATAGTGTAGCCTTCTCCAGTGTCAGTTTTGTTTGTAGTGGTGTCATAGATAAAGGCTTTTTTGCAATCGAGAAGGATGATCATGTGCTGTATTGTATATCAGTTTTGTTGGGTCATGCCACGATGGAATCCCTTTAAATATTGCAATTTGACAGGGCTTCTGCAAGAAAAAGGGAAAACTTGTAAATATTTGTAAGTTGCGGTAGTTAGTGAGCTAATTATGCCAATGTGTATTAAATTAGAATTACCATTTGTGGAATGGGACTGAGTCTTGTGCGCAGTATTAAAATATTAAAGTTGTCAACACAGGTGCTGACTTGAGTCAGGGAATTAGATCGACAAGAGGTATTAACAGGACGCTGCTTCTCAGAGACGTGGTAAGGTTAAAGTGAATGAAGTTTATAGATAGGCAGTGAGATTGGATGTACGACTGCTCTTACACATCAAAATTCACATTGAATATACATATTTTCAGGACGTACATGATCATGTAAAATACTTAACAGGAAGTAATCGTACATTGACTAAAAAGTATGAAAACTACTCGATTGGATAAGAAATGAAATTCAAAATACTTAAATGTGAAAAAGGTTTTAAGAAGTACATAATTATTCTGCTGACTCGGCATACCAACCAACGCTTTTTAGTGTTTATGATATTTTTGTGATAAAATGTAGACTTCTAGGAACAGTAGTCACTAAACTTACATTGTCCAGATTTGAGTAGCCAGAATAATTGATTGTATATGTATGAGCTATGTTATTCCAAAGTTAATCATCAAGTGTTGACTAAGTAGATGTAACCATATCAGTGTTGCTTTGCGGTTAGATTGGTAGCTCCATGAATGTATAAACACCTAGCTACAACTATATCAAGCGTTACCTGTGAATTCTTTGAATTGTAAAGCCAACTATTCCCTTACGCTAATCAAAAACCACTCTAACTGGAGCGATAAATTCACATTTTGGTGGCACTGTTATGTCCTTGGCTACTCTTAAAGTTACTTTACCTCACAGTTGTATCTTTAGAGAAATAACATCGATCACTACTTGACATCACTTTAAGAAATCCATACCCAATACACTTTGTAACCCTTTGACAATATAAATAATAATAATAATAATAATAATATTTTTCTACAGCGATTTCCATTAATAAAATATCAAACCGCTTTACAATAAAATACAAGATGAAAATACAATAATAATAAAAGTACCATAAAAATGCTCTGGATAAAATACAACAAGTACATTAAAATATTCTGTTAAAAATACAAACTCTACAATGCAACATGATACGAACATCAAAACGATGACTTAATCATTACAGTACTTTCTGAAGAGATATGTTTTCAGAGATGTTTTAAAAGAGGCAACAGATGGTGACAATCTAATTTCTTTTGGTAAGGCATTCCATAAAGTGGGAGCAGCATTAGAAAAAGAACGGTAACCAAAATGTTTCTGTTCCCAGTTCACCGGCTCCAAAATTGGTGTGAACGCTGAGCGTGTAAACCGTTTAGGAACGTGAACTGTGATAAGATCAGAAAGATAAGCAGGTGCTTGATCATGCAAAATTTTATACACAAAAAGAAGAATTTTGAAATTAATTCTAGCATGGATAGGCAACCAGTGAAGCTCACGTCTCACTGGTGTGATACGTAACTTGACATGTTCCTCAGCAATAAATGCTGGTACTTCCAACATCACAATTACATTCAAGTTTTCTTTCCCTGCGGTTAAAATTATAAACACCTCCGATTCTGAAGTGAATGTAATATAAGTTGCCAAATTGAATGACTCCTCCAACCCAACTGTTAAATGAGCCCCGTATCACGTAGACAAATAGGAACTGAAATAACATTATTGTTGATTAATTCATTATTTTGGGACCCTAAAATGTGCACAGTGTCTTGTTTTTTTGTAAATACTTCCAAATGGTTAAGCCTTAATACTTTTTTATCGTTCTTAATGCCATCGCCGTAACATGGTTCCTTTAAAACATTACGACTAGGCCTTATGCATTTAAATTAGGCCTTTGTTTCGTACGTAAATTCCTACAATTTTCGGGATTCTGACCAATGCGGCGACAAGAATAACACGTCTGACCATCAGCTCGTTGAGTTTGTATTGTTCTATATTTAGCGGCAATGTGGCCAATTTTCAAACATCGGATGCACTGTTCCTTTGCATCCCGGATAGTTCTGCCTCTGTAGACTGGTGTTGGTCTTTGAATGGAGTCCTTGACTTCCCGTCTACTTAAGCTTGTTAGTCGCCACGGACACCGTCCGGGGGGACTTATAGGTTTGGTCATGTCCGTGCGTGCGTGCGTCTGTGCGTCCGTCCGTTCACGCAGATATCTCAGAGATGCCTGAAGCAATTTCATTCAAACTTGGTACAAGGATTACTTCATATGTCGTACAGATGCACGTCGATTTGTTTTGTGATACGATCCAATATGGCTGCCAGGCGGCCATTTTATTACGATTTTTTCATGTACAGAGCCATAATTCAGGCATGTTTCAACTGATTTTATTCAAAGCTGGTACAAGGACATTGACCAATATCATAGATATGCACGTCAATTCTTTTTGTGATACGATCCAATATGGCCGCCGTGCGGCCATTTTGTTACGATTTTTTATGTACAGAGCCATAACTCAGGCATATCTCAACCGATTTTATTCAAAATTGGTACAAGGACATTGACCTATGTCATACATATGCACGTCACTTTGTTTTGTGATACGATCCAATATGGCCGCCAGGCGGCCAATTTATTACGATTTTTTTATGTACAGAGCCATTACTCAGGCATGTTTCTACAGATTTTATTCAAAGTTGGTACAAGGACAATGACCTATGTCATAGCTATGCACATCAATTTGTTTTGTGATATGATCCAATATGGCCACCGTGCGGCCATTTTGTCATGATTTTTTCATGTACAGAGCCATAACTCAGGCATATCTCAACCAATTTTTTTCAAACTTGGTACAAGGACATCGACCAATGTCATACATATGCACATTGACTTGTTTTGTGATACGATCCAATATGGCCGCCGTGTGGCCATTTTATTACGTTTTTTCATGTCCAGAACCATAACTCAGACATGTACCAAGCTAATTTATTCAAAGTTGGTACAAGGAGATTGACCAATGTCATACATATGCATGTAAATTTGTTTTGTGATACGATCCTGTGCGGCCATTTTGTTATGATTTTTTCATGTACAAAGCCATAAGTCAGGCATATTTCAACCAATTTTAATCAAAGTTGGTACAAGGACATTGACCTGTGTCATATATATGCACATTGATTTGTTTGTGATTCGATCCAATATGGCCACCATGTGGCCATTTTATTACGATTTTTTCATGTCCTGAACTACAACTCAGACATGTATCAAGCAAATTTATTCAAAAGTATTTTTATCACAGACCTAATGAAGAGGACTCTATCCTCTCTGAGGACCTGTAATCAAAGCACATATTAACAAGTGGGGACTGTGTCATCAACGATGACTTGTTTCTTTTAGACTTCTTAACTCTTTGAACAGGAGAGGCAGAGTGAAATAAAGTTGTACAGGTGGTGGTGTGGTGGTGGTCGAGGTAATAACATATACATGTTATAATAAAGGACAAGAAATGTAATTTTGTCTCGTGAAAATAACAGATAAAATGTTATAATCAAGGTCAGAGAATGTAATACTGTCTATGTTGAATTGTAGCCTTATTGAGGTCAGTGTCCTGGTGGCCATGGTCAGGAAATGGGGATGTCAAGACATGCGAAGGAATATGTAAGTTTGTTGTGGTCTTCATGGAGATATGCGTTGCAATTGTATGTGTTAGTTCAGAGGGTTTGCAATGCATTTTACAGTGTTGGCAATTGATGGAGTTGACATCTAGAGGGTAATGAGGTAGTAGTTTTTTGCATGTGAAGTAAACTATGATAAAACAGCTTGCAGATTATATGTTGCCAGAATCTTTATTGAGTTTGTAAGTGTCATTAATTACAGCTAATTTTAGATACTTGCATTTATATGTTTTTTGCATGTGCTGTAAACTTTGATAAAGGGACTTGCAGATTGTTTGTCGCCAGAAACTGTATTGAGCTTGTAAGTGTCGTTGAGCTGCAGCCAAATTAGACACTTGTTGTTATATCTATCTTGGAGTCAGATGTCCTGGTAAGTCTCTTTTTACTGTCAAAAAAGCGTACAGAGATGTCAGTAGTGCAGTAGGTGTTGTCAGTGTTGATGTTTTAAACGTCGGATCCCAAAAGAGCAAGTTTTATACTTGCAATTTGATCGGAAGTTATAAAGATGTTATTGCGTGGTTGTGATTGAACTTACATTGTGAGTGCCGAGGTCTCCAACAATTGTCACGATATTCACCTGAAAGAAATAGATTACTGTATCCTGAATAAGATAGAATGTTAAGTATTGCTTCTCAACACGGACAATATGTGCATGATCTTAACATTCTTGTTTTCCAGAATAGAATTCAAGCTGGGACTGAAATAAAATTTTCAACAGTAACTATAGTTTTCAAAAATGTGCCATGACTTGCTGGGAATTTTAAGATTATGCGGGGAGCAGAAGAAGAAGAAATTTGTTGACTTCATAGCAAAAAATACTGGAAAACCAGCAAAAGTGAGATGATGTCCCTTCAGTCAAAATGTTTGACTGGTAAAATTGAATCGGTGCTTTTATGAAAAAGTGTGAACATGAATAATACTGCTTATTAGCGAGAACTTGGACAAACCATTTGAAAATAACTTTTCAACTATATTGGTGACAGGCCATGACAACATTACTATACATACATACCCGTTGATATGGTCCCTCAGTGTTGACGATGTGCTGAAATAGTGCAGGCTTCTCCGGTGTCAGTTTCGTTTGTAGTGGTACCATAGCTGAAGGGTTTTTTGGCAATCGAGAGGGGTGATCATGTGCTGTATTGTATATCATATTTTGCTGGATCATGATGCAATGGAATCCCTTTAAAATATTGCAGTTCGACAGGACTTCTGTAAGGAAAGGGAGAAATTTGTAAATATTGATAAGTTGCAACAGTTAGTGGGCTATTTATGCCAATATGTATTAAATTAGAATTACCTTTATGGAATGGGATGGAGTCTTGTGCGCAGTATTAAAGTTGTCAAAACAGAAGTTGCTACTATTTCTTTACAGTTGTCAACTTGAGCCAGGAAATTAGCTCGAAGAGAGGTATTAACAGGAAGCTGCTACACAGAAACTGGGTAAGGTTAAAGTGAATGGAGCTTATTGATACACAGTCAGATGGGACTAACGACTGCTCTTACACATCAAAACTTCACATTTAATTTAAAAAATTTCAGGGCGTACAAGATCATGTAAAATACATCACAGGACTTAATCGTACATTGGCTAAAAAGTATGAAAACTACTCGATTGGATAAGAAATGAAATTCAAAATACTTAAATGTGAAAAAGGTTTTAAGAAGTACATAATTATTCTGCTGACTCGGCATAGCAACCAACGCTTTTTAGTGTTTATGATATTTTTGTGATAAAATGTAGACTTCTAGGAATTGTAGTCACTTAAGTTACATTGTCAAGTTTTGTGGAGCCAGAATAATTGATTATATATGTATAGGCTATTGTTTCATTCCAAAGTTAATCAAGTGTTGACTAAGTAGATGTTACTGTTATGGGCCCCCGTATCAATTAACCCATACACCTTTCGTTGACAAATAGGTACAGAAATATCATTATCATTGATTAATTCATTATTTTGAGACCCTAAAATGTCCACAGTCTCTTGTTTTTTTGTAAATACTTCCAAATGTTTGAGCCTTATTACTTTTTTATCATTCTTAATGCCATCGCCGTAACATGGTTCCTTTAAAACATAACAACTAGGCCTTATGCGTTTAAATTAGGCCTTTGTTTCGTACGTAAATTCCTACAATTTTCGGCAATCTGACCAATGCGGCCACAAGAATAACATGTCTGACCATCAGCTCGTTGAGTTTTGTATTGTTCTACATTTAGCGGCACTGTCGCCAATTTTTAAACATCGGATGCACTGTTCCTTTGCATCCTGGACAGTTCTGCCTCTATAGACTGGTGGTTCCCTTTGAATGGAGTCCTTGACTTCCCGTCTACTAGTTTCCTTTAGACGAATTATTCTGGATCATGATGCAATGGAATCCCTTTAAAATATTGCAGTTCGACAGGACTTCTGTAAGGAAAGGGAGAAATTTGTAAATATTGATAAGTTGCAACAGTTAGTGGGCTATTTATGCCAATATGTATTAAATTAGAATTACCTTTATGGAATGGGATGGAGTCTTGTGCGCAGTATTAAAGTTGTCAAAACAGAAGTTGCTACTATTTCTTTACAGTTGTCAACTTGAGCCAGGGAATTAGCTCGAGGAGAGGTATTAACAGGAAGCTGCTACACAGAAACTGGGTAAGGTTAAAGTGAATGGAGCTTATTGATACACAGTCAGATGGGACTAACGACTGCTCTTACACATCAAAACTTCACATTTAAAATAAAAATTTTCAGGGCGTACAAGATCATGTAAAATACATCACAGGACTTAATCGTACATTGACTAAAAAGTATGAAAACTACTCGATTGGGTAAGAAATGAAATTCAAAATACTTAAATGTGAAAAAGGTTTTAAGAAGTACATAATTATTCTGCTGACTCGGCATAGCAACCAACGCTTTTTAGTGTTTATGATATTCTTTTGATAAAATGTAGACTTCTAGGAACAGTAGTCACTTAAGTTACATTGTCAAGTTTTGTGGAGCCAGAATAATTGATTATATATGTATAGGCTATTGTTTCATTCCAAAGTTAATCAAGTGTTGACTAAGTAGATGTTACTGTTATGGGCCCCCGTATCAATTAACCCATACACCTTTCGTTGACAAATAGGTACAGAAATATCATTATCATTGATTAATTCACTATTTTGAGACCCTAAAATATCCACAGTCTCTTGTTTTTTTGTAAATACTTCCAAATGTTTGAGCCTTATTACTTTTTTATCATTCTTAATGCCATCGCCGTAACATGGTTCCTTTAAAACATTACGACTAGGCCTTATGCGTTTAAATTAGGCCTTTGTTTCGTACGTAAATTCCTACAATTTTCGGCAATCTGACCAATGCGGCCACAAGAATAACATGTCTGACCATCAGCTCGTTGAGTTTTGTATTGTTCTACATTTAGCGGCACTGTCGCCAATTTTTAAACATCGGATGCACTGTTCCTTTGCATCCTGGACAGTTCTGCCTCTATAGACTGGTGGTTCCCTTTGAATGGAGTCCTTGACTTCCCGTCTACTAGTTTCCTTTAGACGACTTAACGCTTTGTTCATGGAGACCATCTGCTCTGTTAAAGTGGCAATACTGCACCCTATGGCTCGATTACTGGTTTCCATCGCTTACCTTTCTTCTGGTGATATTTTCGAGACAACTTCAGTAGTTTTTGCATGGTAATACGCAGCCGTGCAATCTACTCACTACAATTTTTTATTTGTGGTAGACGCCCGTTATTGAAGAAGGTAACAGGTCTTTTTCACTATTGTTGGCTTCCCCCAGCTTTTTAATTATATTGCGCATTGTTCGACAGTCTGTCCAACTTCCTGACGGTCTTTATGAAGCATCTGATCATGAAGCTACAAGTGTAACGCCCTTCCCTGTAGAGATTTTATCTTGAAGCGTCCCTGACTCAGATCGTACGAGAAGCAGATAAGAGATAGTGCGATAGTTTAATTAATTATTGGTGAAGATTTCAATGAGAACAATCGAGAACGGGATATTCCATGGTGTGATCTTATTTAATCTTAAGAAACAATCAAAGAGTCGCGGGAAAATTACCACGTGATAACTTTAGTATTTTTTAAATTTTTAAAAAAATTTTAAAACAAATTTCGAAAACTTTTCGTACATCGCCGATTCAAATAGAATTTTTGCATCATAACTTATCAATCGACTTGCCATTTTCAAGAACACTTGGACGACTAATGACACCCTTTGTAGAGTAAATGATAATGGAGTCCTTGTCATTAATGATTTACTTTAACCTTGGTTTCTTTCATGTTCCTGTCTTTTTCCTGCGCACGTTTATACCGACAATTCCTTATTTCCTGGTCGTTGTCGACTTCTAACCCTGGGCACCGTACTCCTTACGGGATCTTCGGATCGGTTAAAAGTCTGACGGAAGGTCATATACATACACCTAACAACATAAGTTCTGTTTTCTCCAATAGGTAGTGTTGAACTATATACTGGAATTTTCACTCGCTTATCATCGATATCTGTCCACGTAGCTCAAGTATCTTTCGTCATTGCGATTTCGTCTTCTCGATCTCACGGATTTTTGAATTTTTCTGTACTAACATTGTAAATATTTGTAAATTCATTGTATACCGCAGATTCTCCCTTTCAGATTTCTCCTTTTTTTGGAAATCGGTTTCCGTTTTCTGATATTTTTAGTCTTTGTACAATTTTGTGTATATAGTGAATAAACGATGATTTGAAAACTACTACTACTACTACTACTACTACTACTACTACTACTACAAATATCCATATTTGTCCTTTGTACATAAACTTACTTAAACTTACCGCTCTCAAAGTGACTCTCTCTCCCTCCCTCTCTCTCTCTCTCTCTCTCTCTCTCTCTCTCTCTCTCTGAAAAGGTCACAAATTTCTTCAAGTACAGAGTAGTTATAGCTGTTAAGTTTCATGCATCCTGCAATCCTCAGACAGAAGTGAAAGGGTTTTTAGCTCTATACTCTGATTTATTTTGTGGGACGTTCCATTCTGTTTCTAGGTGGCGTTAAAATTTGCTAAATAATATTTGTTTCGGTGGCGACATTTTGAAACCAACTCAGATTGTTAGTTTAACAGTGTAGATTTGTCAGCATTGTAATATGCAGCTTTTCTGATATACAAAGATTTATCGCTTGCTTATGTTAGAGTAACTCGAACCTTTGTCAATAATTGACCACGAGACTTCAAAGACATGGTCCTTGTCTTTTAAGTTCCAAATAAACTTCGACAACTCTATATTATTTCTATATTATTGTGATTAGCGAGGAGCGTCTTAAAGTGAGGCCGATGTAAACCTCCTTGTTGACTGTCGTTGATATCTTGGCCTGTATACGATGCCTTTGACTTGATAACTACCTTTCAATTGCGATCAGCCGGTCGATCTTTAAGCTGGCCTCCGGTGATTATGCTCTTATTATGCGACTTGATTACACTAGTCATATTCTTCATACAGCTGTAACTCACTTTAATTGTGTTCCTATTGAAAGCTTGGGCCCCTATGCAAAGTGTTTACCAACAAGTTGGAGAAATTTCTTGCCGATGTTAGTTTCAATGTTTTTACTAAAAGGGGGTTGAACTACATGATGTTTTGTTTCCTGTTATTGCTTCTCCTCGTTGATTTGTTAGTCTTGACATGTTCAACTTGATCTGTGTATCTGCTTGCCTTCAACGCTTTGTTGTTGTGATATTTTTATTTATCAAAGATGCCCTTATCACTGGGTATTGTTGAGATGTGTTGAGATATGTGTTGCCTTTTGATGTAAGGATATATGCACCAATCAATTCGCCAAGAAATATGATAAATCCGGCTTTTACCAGGACGACGGGCTTGGTGTACTCAAGAATACCAAGGCAAGCAAGGCAGAAAAGATGAAAAAGGAAATCACAAAGGTATTGCATGACATGGGATCAACATTGACACAAACCAGAAACAACAAACTTCTTAGACAAGACATGTAATTAAAATGACGGCAAGTTTATCCGTATCGTAAACCAAACGATCAAACAATGTATGTCCACAAGCAGTTTAATCACCTGCCGACTATAATTTAACACATACCAGACGCAGTAAAGAGCTGAAAGCCCTTTCACTTCTGCCTGAGGATTGCAGGATGCATAAAACTTAAATAACAAATACTATTACTTTGTACTTGAAGTAATTTACGTTATTATTTGTAATGCTATGGTTTAGAACAAAGGACTGTAATTTCCAACAAGGACATCTGTATCGTATATATCTCCCTCCCTCCCCCTCTCTCTCTCTCTCTCTCTCTCTCTCTCTCTCTCTCTCTCTCTCTCTCTCTCTCTCTCTCTCTCTCTCTCTCTCTGAGTGCGTTAACAGAATTTTAAATATCTACACTATTCAAGCTTGTTATCAAATTGATTAAGTTAGGCCTAACGCAGCAAGGAAAAGTTTTTACGTAAGATCACATAACAAAGAGGCTGCAATGCTGAAACCACTGATTTTCGAGCATTATTATTATTGTACAATTATTATTGTACAAATGTTTTCGACCAGTGTTTATAACACTCCTCGCTGTAATCTCTCCGGTTTTATCTTTGTTTCTATCTTTCTTCCTCATTTATTGCATTCTGTGTTGTTCAAGTGGTTGAACACGTCTCAGCACCTAAACACCTAAAGGTGCTGATGATCCCCGCTGCTAAATCGTCAAGAAGACTTCATAAAAAGTGCCATAAATTGTTGGAAAAGAAGTAAAAACATGCCTGCAGGACTTCTGGCGTTTTTCATAGTTCTGGCTTCTAGGAGAGTGAATGCGCTTTGCATGTCATAGTACAACTCACTCAAATCGTATTTTCTGCAGTCTATGCTCAAATCAAGCTATTTGTGATCAATATGAGAGCACAGTATCATTTTCACTATTTTCGGACTAAACACAACCAGTGGACTTTCCTTTTTTTGATAAATCTTACAATCTCCGAGAAGGGAGTTATTTTGTGATCATTAACTCTTAGCAACCTAGACTGAGGCAAGAGTGCCCAATTGATATACACCATTATGAAATTGGGATATTTGATATTCAGCTTCGAGTTTGAAGGTGATCTTGAACTTTGATCTGAAAAATCTCCTAATCAAGTTAGGTTTATTATGCTTTTGTACATGGTTTTGTACAAAATTTAGTACTGAATTCTGGTTATGCATTGATGCATTACCTGTATTCGATACTAAATTAGTAGGTACTTATTAAAATCATTTTCATACCCTACCTTTATGTAGATATATTACATTTTCCTATTTTTTGGATGCCTATAAAAAATATTGAATTTCATATATCAGTCGTTATGGTAACATAATTTGATATTAATCATACCACACTAAGTAAGTAACTGTGTAATACATGGCACAATCTAATGACAAATACACAGCATCCTTGGCTATATATATATGTAAGAAAATGTAAGTTGACATGTTTTACAAAATGAAAAATTTCAAGCTTTCTACTTTGACCTTGACCTAAGGCCCTAACAGTAAAGTCGTCGTTTTACTGCCTGAACTCAAAATTGTATGAAATTGTACTTAAATTTTGTTAAGCGCTCGATTTTGATTTAAGATAACTTGTACTTTCATTTTTTGGGAATTTGCAAAATGTTTCATGTCTTTTGATATTAAGGTGGAGCTGTACGTTGTCGACACATTTTTTTCCAAAGCAATATTTTTCATTTAAGATGACAAGGAAACCCCTCATACTAAATATTTTTAAAAAGCAGAGAATCTAAAGTTAGTATGGTAGCAAAAGTTTACTCGAAGGATGAACGGGGTGTATATTTAGGATAAAACTCGATTTTGGTATTAATGATAAAAATTAATTTAAGTAAAAAACTTGATACTATTTTCTTAAATGTAATATTTCACTTGAAAGAAGAGTATATGTAGGAGAAAACGACTATTTTATTTTTCATTATCTATCCTCATTCTAAAATGGCATGGCTTGAAAGACTAACACTCCAAAGGTGATTAAAAATGATTACCAAAGTTAATAAATAGGATTTTAAGAACATGATATGAACATTTCAGAAAATTTAACACAGGCAAAATGGAGTTAAATTCTTTGGAAATTTTGAAATCGAGAGAAATGAGAAGGCAGGAAATCGGATGATTTGCATACATTTGCATAAATTAACACTTCTTTATCACGCACCTTACGACTGCTTGACAAGCTAAAAGGTGAACCCAACCAATATTTTAATCTTTGGTTAACAAATTAATTAAAATTGGATGGATATTGGCAGTAAATGATTTTTGCGCAAAATACTCTGTGTTACGTGCAGCGCCTTCTCAACTCTATCTTGAATGCTAAATTTCAACACCCATTACGTCATGAGTTCGATCCGCTTCCGTCTGGTCGTCGTTTTAAAGTTCCGATTTTAGAAACCAACAGATCAACACACCTTTTTATTAACAGAGCAATTGGATCTTTAATAGAGTTAATAGTTCTTTTTTTCTATTCACTGTGTATCACAACTTCGCTATTTCCAGTACTTTTTTTAACAATCCTTGGGAATTTTATTCTTGCGCCTATTAGTTTTTATTTCCTTTGAGTAAAATTTTTAAAGTGCATTTAATTTGTCACGTTCCTGTGGTTGTATCTTATTCTGCGGTCTTATTTATTGTTGTTTTTGTAACTCTCGCAATTTTAATTGCCCAAAATGGGACAATAAAGATATTGTATTGTATCGTATATCTCAAGAACAAGTCGACTTAAAATCAACCAACTTGAAGGTAACATAACACATTCTATGTTGACCAGTGAACAGATTCGTCGGGCGATTTACAGTTCAATAAACATAAACTTTAGGTGAATACTGTGTAAGAAAATCACAAAATTATCACATTCATCTCTAATTTTGACGGTGACCTTTACCCTTGACCTTGTCAGTCGTGGTTACTAAAACGAAGCTTGTAGAACGAGTTACTTTACGTATTTGAAAATTTATCTATGCCTTCGTGAAGGCTGAGCTATTCCATTTTTTCCTCCATTTTTTCAGTGTTCTAAAGTAACGCTATGTTAAACATGACAAAAACTCCTCACGGCCACACCCAACACTATTAAATTGCAGACAACCTGATTCTGGTAGCCGGATATATAGGTATCCCATATTATATGTTTGCAAAAATCGTTGTGGGTGCTCGGTACCTCGCCCATGGACTACTCGAAACAATACCAAAATCCATCCGCATTTGGGTATGCTTTATTCAAGCATGCTCTGACAAAATGTTATAGTCTTCTACGCTAATTACAAATATGCTGAAAAGTAACAGGGTGAGACACGTCCGAATATCAAATGAAACATTCAGCTATTTTCAGCAATCTGACCAATACCGACGTTTACACTTGTAGCTAACTCCTGGGTTCAGCAAACTGACTACATCTTTGTTGGTAACCATTGCGTGACCACGCTGAAATTTTGCACCGTCATAATACGACAACTGGGTTTAACCTCACTTAACGACTGAATAGGTTAACTTTCACTCATAATTTGCATATGTATAGATGGGGTTACGAACCTTGTAGGTAAGTATACCAGAGGCCAGTGATGGGTGACTAGTGCTTCATTTCAGTGTGCCGCCATCCGTTCTGTTGAAGGGCGAGTTTGGTTTCCGTAAATCGTTGACAGTGTGGCCGCCCTGGACCGAGAGAAGGCAAAAATTGATTAATGGTATGTAATTTAGATATTTAAAATACGTTGTTTTATCGGTTGAAGGCCTCGTCACTAAGATTCTAATCGTCACCCTGGTTCGTATGGACAACACTTCATCTGTGCAAGGACATCAACACGATTGTACTTTCCTGTCCGTCTATATTCAAGGTCGTTAAAGGTGCACTTCGCTCATATTTCGATTGAAGTGACCGCTGCTTGAAGTGTCCTGTTGACGGTCTCACACATCTAGACTTGTTGTAAAGACTTATCATCCGTTTTCCGAACGCGGAAAACTGGCTTTCAGGAAGACGAATATCCCCTACTACTGGAAAATGAATGTTAGATTATTTGGTCAAAGTTCATCGACAAAATTAAAACAAATTGAGGTGGGAAATGGCAGAAAATGATATTACAATATCTGTACTTAAGTCGTTCTTGAAGATGATCATGGGCAGTCTTTTTATTTCGCCCAGTAAGAGACAGATTTGAAAACAGCGTATGTAGCACCATTTAAACGCAAGGATGTCTGTGAAATTCGACCTAATTTTCCCAGCGGAAAGTGTTCGTGCATGTGACTAGCACCCTTACTCATGGTTTCAAGAGCGAAGGCAGTGTCGCAAACTGTATAAATTGGGTTTTGAGGAAGATAGAAACGACAGTTTATTCTTTCCGTAACGGCCTACTTCTGCTACGCGTTGCTTCTCCGTCAAATTCCCGTAGAACCCTGGAGGGACACGCAATAATAGCAGCTGCCATTACAGTACACTTCCTGGTTGGCAAGATGCCAACAGCGAAGTACGGAGAAACAAAAGGCTTTAAGCTATTACAAAGAAGAGAGTCACCATCTTCACCAAATTGAGTGAAGATTTTGAAGATTGACAATATTTCGTTGGAATTTCAAACTCATGAGTAATGCGCATTTGGTCTGTGGATCGCAGGGAACATAATATTAAAAGAGAGTGTGTGGAATAATTATTACATTCTGTGAGTTGTACTGTGTCACCCTTCTAAATTTAGAATTCTTTTTTAACAAACAATTTGGATGGCCTGGTATCGGCTCTTGGCTAATGCAAGCCTTGCATGTCAATCGTCAGGTATTTCATTATTGTCTTTACCTGGTCTATTGTGACGAGTTTCCTCGTTCCTCGGGGAACATGTCATGAAGTGGTTAGATATAGGTCAGAAGATGTCAAATTCTAGTCAAACAAGATCGCAAAACATTGCGTCGTTAATGTGTACATAAGTACCTGCATATTGGGACAGGGTCTGCAGATTGTGAGCACACTTAGGTGAACATTGAGTCCTGTTGGAAATTGACAACAAGTCTGTTCACATTGAACCGAACTGTCCTAGCCTTGTCCGATCATGGGCCGTGGTCGACCAGAAAATTATGATGAAATGACATGTCAAGCAATGTTGACAAATGCATTCAAGTGTGACAAAGATCGTTGCCTTTAGTTGGTATGCCCGTAGTAGCACTTTTATTGTTAAAGGGAACACTATACTTATTCTAGTCTCCATTCATTCAATACATTATTGTTTACACCTTATTCCGCAAAATGCGATAATATTATCACCAATGAATTTTGAAGCTAGAAGTCAGCAAGCTTAATATAGAACCCTACATTTGCCGACGGTTCAAAGAACATTTCCGGGTTCATTGTTTGATTGCAAGAACAAATACCACAACTTCTTGTTTCATACTCTGGTGCGCAGTACTTGTTTATCGACAGAATGCCCTGCAAGCTTTTGTCAGTCAATAGGCATTAAAGAAATGGAAAGACGCATGGGTAAAAAGAGTCCTTGACGCAATAACTGCGTTGTGTTCTACTCTATCTTGATGTGTTACAACCATTCATATTTTCCGTTTGTGGCGGCCGACATTTTTTCAGAACTCGTGCAAATCTCTGTATCTCAAACAAATCTTTCCTTGCGACATATTAAGACGAGTCGTGCGAATATTAGCAGACCTGAAACAAAAAGATGGGCCACATTCTCCCTTGTGGAAAACAATTCATATCTGAGGTTGGTCAAGGACAAGAAACATACTCCCTAAGGTGGTGTTGCGTTGTACCACAGTGTGGGTGGAGGGACTGTGGTTGTACTAAAGCTTAAAATTAGCTCAGTCTTCTTCTCCTTTAGGGGTCCCAGCCAATCGACTGAGCCCCTATTGTTATTGCTCGAGTTCTACTTCTTCGTTTTCTTCTTCCGCCGTTTGTTTGTCACTAGATCTCTTAAACCACGGTAACTGAGGGGTAAAGTAACCGCTGAACGCAAACTTCTCAAACTTGCAGGGCTAATAGGTACCTATGAGTACTCGTGCTCCTGACCCTTCTAATTTTGATCGGTCATGTGACCTAGAGGCCTTATCGGATTTTTCTAAATTTAAAAATGGCTTTTCCTGATGACAAAGAGGTCTGGTAAATTTGAATTTTATTGTATAGCAAGCAGGGCTTTAAAATTTGCAAATAAAATCTCTGGCGGTCATGTGACCTTGGCCGCCATATTGGATTTTCGAGAAAAAAAAATGGAATATTCAAAAATCATCTTCTCCAGAACCAAAACACCGATTGAACCGAAAAATTAGTCATATTATCCTTAGTGTGATCGGTTTCAAGTATGTTATAGGCATTGGATCGGTCACGTCATTAGGGGAAGGCTCCATTAACTTTGATGGTACCTGAAACCCGAGTTGCTGCCTGCCAACTCGGGTGACAAACAGAAGACTTTTAATCCCCAAGGTGTTAATTTTCCATTGTTGCGATTATCTTATCGAGCTGGTGCTATGATAGGAACGTCAGGGCTGTAACGACTCACTCAGTACCACGGGCACACATATATGCTTGCACATGGAACTATGTTGACAGGAAAAAGTGAACTGCCCTTTTTTCAATGCAAGTAATCTAGTTTATTCTTTAATTTAGGCTCTAAACTAAGTTTTAGAAATATGGTGAAACAAAATATCGTTCTTCGTTCACTTTCATTCAAGTTTCCTATTTTCGGACGCTTCACTTCAGTAACGCGCATTGTCATATATGCAAATGTGATCAGAACAGCATGGAACGTTCTTTCCACGAGATTTTTCTTGCACTTGCAAACAACGTAATGACTGAGCATGGAGGTAGTAGCTACCTCCATGGACTGAGTAAGGACTCCAAGAGCTGCGCGTATCCTGTGACGTTACATCTCCTATAGAGCGAATTTAAGTCAATGAATTGCAAGCCTGATCCGTCTGTAAACAGTATGGCCACTCGTACATATTATAAGAAAGGAGATATAGTAGAGGCAGTTAACGAGGCCGGTCGGCGGACGGCACAATTTTCAGTGATTTAATTCACGGTATTAATTTCACAATAAACGAATTCGCGAGCTTACCATTGATTTTGGTGATGTTGAATATAATTGAAAAAGAGAGCTAAATTCCAGGTTCATGTTTGATAAAATTCCAAATTGACGACACCCAACGTCAACCTGTACGACACCGTATGTGTACAACACAACCTGCAGTCGACTAGTCGATTGTGACACAGTAAGCTTACACATAATGCAATATCGGTCGACCCACAGTCCCTCTATCCATGCATTTCTGCAGTTGTCTTTCCTATTCTGCTCAGTTAACAGACATGATTTCACAGAATATTACACAGAAAACATATTTAGATCATATTTGGAGGCACTGAATATTAGCATTGCAAGAGAAAGCGACGACAAATTTTCCGGTGTGATTCCAGCCGTTGCTTGTGCTACGTCAACCATGGATGTAAAAAATAGACATCCATGCGTCAACACACTCGCAGCGATCAACCCAAGAAATTATCGCACACTATCATCATTTACGATGGGAGAAGGATCACGAAAAACAAACACCGGTTTCAGGATATGATAATTTCTGTCTTCGTGTCGTAGATAGACGCAGAGAACACTTAAGAGAGCCAAAAAACAGCGAAAAATTCGAGAAAAGCGTACACACAATCGGGGACTGTGGCATGCAGGACAAACCCAAGCTACGCATTATCACGTGACTGCCCTCGTATCGCGGTTGGCTGTGCGATCCAGGTGATTGACACCTTTTACAATAGGCGTTTCCAGACCGGTGGATAGAGGGACTGTGGTCGACCTGAAAGTTTACACTGTGATCGACGTAGCGTTTCAAAAGTACGAAAAATGAGACCAAGTAATTGTTTGTTTATTTAGATTTGATCTAAAACCTCCGCCAACCAACAGACAAAGTCCTACTCTTACGCAGAAAATCAAAGTTTTCAAGCGTAGACTCCCGCGTAGACTTTCCCTTCCGCTTAAACCACGGCCCCTCCACGAAACGCGATGTAGATCTATGATCGACTATGGATGGATTGACGTGGCGTTTCAAAAGTATGACAAATGAGACTCAGTAACTTTTGGTCGCTTTACATTTGATCAAAAACCTACCCATCAGACAAGGCCCTACTCATACGTAGAAAACAAAAGCTCTGAAGCGTCGACTTTCTCTTCCGCGTTTGAGACTTTCTTCTCTTTCGCGTTTGAGAGAAACAAACGTCGGCTTTATTCGGAAATGGCCGGCTATTGGTGGGCGTAACGTCAGTCCAATGGAACGTCGGAATAATTCGGGCTGTAGTCGGGAAAGCAAGGATGACCTCGAGAGCGATTCCCAGTACAGTACACGTTCGCAGATCGCGGTACTACAGGCTGATACTAGATAGCAACAAGTTCACCGCGTAAATTGCTAGATTACATATAGCCACATAGGCACTTCTGAAATGTTATCTCCGGCTTGCAAGACAACAAATATCAAAATATTGTTATCAAAACCAGAATTTCGGGGCTAGAGAGCGAAACATTGCTGAGAAGTAGCCGGCCAAAATACGGAAGTAGCCGGTCAATTTGGCCGGCATCCGGCTAAAAATGAACACGCGGATTCAAACAGAGAGGCTTGTTGCGATGGACAAGTAGCCTTTGGCTTTTGACCAGAAAAATAAGTGAGTGTTCATTGATAATTCAAAGACTGGATCCGTTGACACCAAAGTTTGCTCGTGACTTTCATTACATTGCATGCACCTTTCCGCAATGTGAGTCTGAACTGAAATTGAAAGAGTACGTTTTAGTAAAAGTCCTGTTTTGTTGTGCTGAAGTCCTGTTTTGTTGTGCTGATTTTCGCTACCGTACTTTCTCATACAAAAATAGATTTTCGAATGCAAAATCAGCGTACGTTAATTAACTGCTAGTATTGTTTAAACAGCATTTTATTTGAAAGGGATTCTATAGTACCATCGTTTTTGTAAACTCTTCATGCAATTTTATGAACTAAATGATGACCTCAAAGTAACAGCAAGTGCTGGACGGCACTTTTAACGCTGGTCGGAAATCATGAGTGCCGGACAAGAGCCGTCACGGCATGGGCCATGCTAAAAGTAGTTCCGGCAGTGCTAATGTTTTGTTTACACTAAAAGATAATCTGTTCGCATATGTTGACATAGAGATTAATCCTCTGATAACCAACTCGGGTTACTCGGGTACGTACAAGTTAATGGAGCGTTCCCCTCATGTGGTTTGGCCACCATATTGGATTTTGCAAAAATCCCAATTTAATCTTTAAAAATCTTCTTCACAGAACAAGCACACTGATTATTGAGCTGGAATTTTACTCGTATCATTCGTAGTGTGAGCACTTTCAATTTTGTGAAAGGCATTTGAATCGGTCACATGGTTTGGTGGCCATGTTGGATTTTGGAAAAATTGCCAATTTAATCTTTAAAAAATCTTCGGAATCAACGCACGATATAATTTGAAATTTCACTTGTTTCATCTTAAGTGTCATACTATATCAAGTTTGCAAAAAGAATTTCTATCATTTACATGGTTTGGCGGCCGTATTGGTTTTTGCGAAAAACAACGATTACCAGCGAAACCTACAAAAAGCATGAGATAACGTTCAAAATTGTTGTTTTCAAAAACCAAAAGACCATTTGAAGCTCAAATTTTGCATAGCGTATTATCAGTGCAAGTACTTCTATCTATCTATCTAGAAAATTTGTATAGCGCCTAATATCCAAAGTTAAACAATGCTCAGTGGCGCTTAGAGTTACAATGAAAATGCTCTCTTGAAGATGTAAGTTTTCAGCTTTAATCTTCTTCTTCTAATTCTTCTTACTATTATTATTATTATTATTATTATTATTATTATTATTATTATTATTATATTTATTTTAATTATTATTATTATTGTCATCATGGGAAAAAAATAAAAAAGGAGCGACTTTGTCCCATCAGGCGGGGTTACAGTTTTCAGGTTACTCGCTCATGCCCATTGCAAAAATTAACTGAACGTCAAGAGATTGGAATGCGTTTACTTCTTGTTTTCTCTCGATCAATATCCTCAGTCAACGCTGCCCTTGTCAAGGAAATTAACATTGGAGTGACTTTCATCGATTTTTTTGTTCTGACTGAGAGAGATGAGATTCACAACTCTACTCGAATGATTGCAAAGTCACTTAGCAGAGATTGCTAGCGTATACTGCTCTCCAACCAGCAGGATGACCTCTGAACTTTTTTCAGTTGTGTCGGAAAGCGCTTTTGTTCACACGTATTTAAGTTGAGTTGACCAAGGCGATCAGTACCACTAAATGATGTAAAAATATGCACATAAACACACATACATAGACACACATGTACACAAACAAACAAACAACAAACAAACAAACACACCAAACAAAAACTAAAAGAAGCGCGTGTCATAAGATGTGCCTTTCTTCTTTCTACGATACATTTTAACCTCGATATTCTGATCAAATGGTTGAGCCCTAAGATAGCTGAAATTAAACAAGTATCGTTCAACTGAGGCTATTTTCAGTATTACCAACTTTTGAAATAGCGACTATTGACGCGGTGAAACGTGACAGATTCCATTGTAATGAAATATCCATTGTCACTTTCAAGACATAGGGGATTTAAGAAATTGTGCGAGTTTGACACGATATTGCAGCTGTCGTTGCGTTGTTATTCGAAGAATCGTTCGAAGAGAGTAACGACAGTTTAGAGGAAGTACATAATATTGCAACGACTACAACTCACATGACGGAATTAATACATCTTGGAAACGGATATTTGGTATTACATAAGACAACTCTGAAAAAAGCCTATTGTAATGACCCGGATCACTTGTAAAGCCGAGTTTCCTGTTTGGAACAATTGCTCGTTGTGAAAGTATTTGCATGGAAGGCGTTTTCGCAACTCTGGCGACTTTGTGAAACTAGTATCTCCAGAACTCAGTTAAACTCTTCTCACATTGGACTCATTTCGGTGTTTTCAGGTTCAGTATTTTGAAGCGTACCGACATGTTTACTGACAAGTGGATGACATGTATCGTCATTTATTTGATGTATACGTCGCAGCTATGCAGAATAGCAGGTAAGTTTAATTAACGGATCACAGTTCAAATTTTTACAATACCTTTCTGTTCCACCACTTGTATGGGTTTATTTTGAAACTCTTAAATTAAAGTGGAGCTGCACGTGCATGTAACTAACACAGTTTTTTTTCAAAGCAATATTTTTCATCAAAGATGACAACGAAGCCCTCTTCTCATACTTAATATTTTAAACAAGTAAAGAATCTAAAGTTTAGTATGGTAGCAATAGTTTACTCGAAGAAGGAAGGAGTATATATTTTGGTATTAATGATATGATTTAATTCAAGTGAAAAAAGACACTATTTTCTGAAGTTTAATATTTCACTTGAACAAAGAGTATACGTAGAAAAACTGACTATTTTATTTTACATTATCTACATTCTAAAATGGCATGGTTTAAAAGACTGATACGTATAAGTGATTAAAATCATGATAAGCAAAATTAAAATAGCTCTTATTCAAAAGGAAAGAACTTTATTGCCAAACAAAATAATTGTTTTAAATAGTGTTTAAAGAACATAACGTGAAAATTTCAGAAAATTTGACCCAGCCAGACTGGAGTTAAATTCTTTTGAAATCTTGAAATTGGGAGAAAAGAGAAGCCAGGAAATCGGGTGATTTGCATACATTTGCATAAATTTACACTTCTTTCTCGCCCAACTGAAAACTGCTTGACTAGTAAAAGTTGAATCCAACCAGTATTTCAATCATGGGTTAACACATTACTTAAAATTGAATGAATCTTTGCAAACAGGTGGTTTTTAGCAAAATACGCTGTATTACGTGCAGCGCCGCCTTAAGTGACATTTTGTAATACAAATGCTAGTGTTGCTGTCTTACTCAACCATCACATTGTTATACTATGAAGGTTTTGGCCATTCTCATCAACTTTGGTGTTGATGGTCTACTTGATTTAACACAGCCGAACCTGTGTGCAGCGGTCACCCAAGAAACCACCATATGGAACAGGGGACCACTAGAGGGGCCGCTTGTTACGATGGTGTTTGGTATGTCCGTTTGAGAGATCAATACAAGGGAAATCCCAGTAAAAGATAACCCTACAAGTTATAAATTTTTAACAACATTACATGAGCACATTTTCCTGAATCAACATTCAGATGAAAATTTTAAAAAGTCACAGTAAACTCATATAAAGCCTAGCGCCTTCCGTATAACTATTCCAAGTCTTTCAATCAAAATTGTCAAGTACTGCTGACAAATACGAGCATTTATTACAAGATTACTGAACCAGAAGCTGTAACATTTGATGACTTTTTCACTTTTTTGTTTCCAATGTCAAGTACAGCCTCTTGTTCTACTCTCAACAGAACGAAAAAGAGTTCCCACTTTACGAAAAAGTCAGGTTTTTCTCAATTTCATGTGAAAAATGGAAAAGTAGCGGCATTTGATTGCTTGTTTTGGATAATTTATCTCCAAATTGCGAAATCTAAAACTTGTGTTAAATAACTTTAATTTTTCTTTGCATTTGACAAGACTGCCATATTTTGACACAAAGATACAATTTCCATTTTCACAGAGAAAAAAATTATTTGGTGATGTACATAAATTTACCTCTTGTGAATGGCATGAAAATGAAGGAAAAAACTGACAAATGAATTTGCACATTTTAGATACCAACACACCTCATTAATTTTCTCTGAAATAATTTTTTTAAATAATGAAACGCACCTGTACTTACATTTTTGCAAAAGAAAACTTGCATGCATCAAATTGCTCAAGGTAGTTTGCAGATTTTAAAGAAAAAATCCTCTTATACAATTGACTACAATTATTTTCTCTCATTTTTCATTATAATTTGCTAAAACTGGATATTAAATGAATCAACTCCTCTATTTTGTGCATTTTTACAAAATTTCTGTCCAATAAGCTTGTCAGCTGACAAAAGTGTATGAAAGAAAGCCCATGGTACAATTACCCTCGCCATCTCAACTTTTGTTCACTTTGAAGTTCAAGTTCAACTTTTGTTGATATTTGGAATCCAACCGTGCCTACGGTAACTCAAGTTTTGTTCACTTTGAAGTTCAAGTTCAACTTTTGTTGACATTTGGAATCCAACCGTGCCTACTGTAACCCAACTTTTGTTCACTTTGAAGTTCAAGTTCAACTTTAGTTGACATTTTGAAGCTCACCGTGCCTATGCTATTGTTAGCTCTGAGTTGAACCACGCCACCCTGGAAGATATCCCAGAATTCACCACTTCATCTTCCCTTCACAAATGATAGCATCTAGTGATATATCGGTAAATACGCTAAATTTTCAAACTAATTTTCAGAGCCACTATGTATTTTCTAGTAAACTCATTTTCAACTTTCAAACTCATTTCAAGGTACATCAACTATACCTGTATACTTTAAGAACCAGTCTGTACCTATTCTGTCATATCAATACACCAAGACAATCTCCAATAAAATATTCAATTACAATAAGGCATTGCGGCACTTAAAAATTGATGAATTCCTTCAAACACCAGCATCCTGTGACTGCTCTACATCTCCTTCAAATATACTCCAGTTGGCCATGTCATCACTGGTGATCTGAACTTGGTTGAACATCACCACCTTCGTAAGATATTATCTTGTGGACCCAAGTTCAGAGAACCTCGCAGGATCAACTGGAACCACAATTTAAGATCATTATGGACTCAGTTGAAGATTATGCCAGGAAATGGGCTAAAAGGGAGGATGTAGAGTTGGACACACTGTCAGAATGGGTCAAATCTGTGAGGAAAATAGTGCGTGGCCGTATTGGTCGACTAAGATCACATGTTTGCAGAAGACCCTATTCTATATTTAAAGATCCTGATGCTGTTAAGTGTTTGAATGATATCCATGACAAATATGTTGTCGTCCCTGCTGATAAAGCTGCCAATAACATTGTATTTGTCTGTAAGAAGTATTATTTTGAATGTCTTATAGACGAACTTGGTGTAACTAAGACCTCAACCAACTCCACTTACAGACAATCAATGTTCAACAAATCTGAAATTTTGGCAAACCATAAGTCATTCATGGATAATTTTAATATTACAACAAAGGATGACCATAATAAGTTGCCTAGCTTATACTGGATACCAAAGCTCCACAAAAACACCTTACAAAGCTAGGTTTATCGCAGGATCTTCAAAATGTTCAACAACAGAGTTATCGAAGATACTGACTTCTGTTCTTTGTACTGTTAAACGGGGACTTCAATCATACTGTGATGTTGTCTTTTCTCGGAGTGGTATAAATCAAATGTGGATATTAAAAATTCGAAGGAACTCTTGGAAAATTTGAAATCAAGATCTGTTTCAAAAATAACATCTATTAAAACTTTCGATTTTTCCACATTGTATACCACAATACCACATGATAAATTGAAAGAACGCTTGAAAAACATCATCAACCAAGCATTTTTCTACAAAAACGGTTCACGCCGTTACAAATATGTGGTATTAGGGTATAATTCTACATATTTTGTTAAAAATACAACTAACGCTAAAGTGTTTTATACCGAGAAAGACATTATCAGTATGCTTGATTTCCTCATTGACAACATATTGTTGAATTTGGAGGACACATTTTCCAACAGTGTATAGGAATTCCCATGGGCACTAACTGTGCTCCCTTACTTGCCGACTTATTTCTGTTCTCATTATCCAGAACCTTATCAAGCAGAAAAAGGTCTCTGTAGCTCGTACTTTCAACCTAACATTTAGATACATAGACGATGTTATTTCATTGAATAACTCTGAATTCAGTAAATATCTCGCTATGATTTATCCTCCAGAATTGGAGATTAAAGAAACTACAGAAACGGCCTCTTCTGCTTCATATCTGGACATTTTACTTGAATTTGACTCCAATGGTCACCTTTCTACTAGGCTATATGACAAGAGAGATGATTTCAACTTTAGTATAATTAATTTTCCACACCTCATCAGTAATATTCCACTCTCACCTGCTTATGGGGTATACATTTCCCAGCTTATACGATATGCAAGAGCATGCAGTTCATATGGTGATTTTGTAGAGAGACATGGCCATCTCTCTTCAAACTGTTAAATCAAGGTTACACCAGAGCAAGACTTGTCTCTACATTCAAACGCTTTTTTGGCAGGTATCGCAAGCTGGTAGATAAATACAATATCTCTCTTCGACAAATGATCACTGATGGCATCGGTGACATTGGGCCTTAGTTAGTGACCACTACCTATCTGACTTACAGATTGATATATGGCGGGTGCCACATGTGGGGCAGGATGCGCTTACT
The DNA here is from genome assembly GCF_041260155.1 of Ptychodera flava. Lineage (NCBI taxonomy): Eukaryota > Metazoa > Hemichordata > Enteropneusta > Ptychoderidae > Ptychodera > Ptychodera flava. The sequence continues at coordinate 34,227,496 of NC_091946.1, read as the reverse complement.
ATTTTCGAAACACCTGACATCACTTCTTGGTCTTTTGGCCAGAGGTCCATATATCTTTCTTTCATGGATTTGTCTTTGTTTGTACCGTCTATTTACTGTCTGTTCTGTGCTGTTTTGTGTCTATGTTTACAACTATTGTCTTACAAATTTTGACCTAGTGTTATTGGATTATGGATTGGTATGATTGTGATTATTTTTTTTTCACACCAGCGATGTTTTATTGCCTGATGTACAGGGGTAGTGGTATTTTTTACGAATTTTCATTAGTTTTATGCATGAATTTTTGGATCGAAAAATTGATGCTTTGTAAAGTTTGGTCAAACATCCCACGCATTCACTTTTCCAAAGACGTTTTTTGATAAAATTCGTATGGTCAACCCAATGTAGTATTATTCGACTCTAAATGGTACGAAATGTGTCAAACTGTCAGCCGACCCCTATCGACCCCTAGCATTTTGATGTAAGGGGCTTTATTTCTGCCTACTTTTAGTGATTTTCTAAAATGTGGACGCCTTATGTAAACATAGCCAGGCCTGCAGCTTGGGGCCGGGGCAGCAGGTACTGTAACCTCGACCCCTGTCCGTTTCGACCCAAGTATTCACACCCAGTGTTCTCCCCAGAAATTTCTGAAACAGGGTCGGCTAATTTGCATAACAATAACTATGTAAATTTTATGTTAATTATGCAATACAAATGTCACTTCATAGCATCAGAAAAAATCCCACAATAAAAGGATAAAGTAAAATCTTTTCTGCACTTTAAGCACTTCATATATTACATCCATATTTTCATTCAAAGTCTTCCAGTTCTTTCTAGAATAACATTCAAAATCAGACGTTTTATGTGATCCTCTGTTACTACCGGTACATGTTTGTCTGTAGCCAGATTGCTATTCTAAAACCATGGACGTCTTTTTTAAACGTCCATGGCAAAACAGTCACACGGAAAAGTTCATACGGGACTGAATATTGCACTTACAATTCGGAGTCAGGGGAGCATGCCTGCAGAGAAATATGTTGACTTTAAAACTCAATTCATAATAAAGAGAAGCCCGAAAATATTGATACCAGGTATTTTCAAGAACAAGATTTGAAATTGCATCGACTTCTACTTCGACAAACGAACGAAACTTTGACAACTGCGTAGCGTCGGCCGCGGCCGTGCACTGTGTGGAGCACACTTGAACACACGCGACCTTTGAACCTATCCTGTATACCCTAACCGTACGTACATAGCTGCTGTATTCAGATGATCACACGAATGATTATTTTAACTCATGTAGTTCCTTTTTATTTCATTTCATGGTGCCTTGAATATTGTAAAACGGGTCATGGGTTTTGAAACTGGATCAAGTGCAATTGTTTCATAAAGTCAATCGAACAAATCCATGCAAGTTACGAATGCGTGACACGAGGGGACACACATGGCTTCAACGTCATGTTGACGTACACAGATCTAGAAATGGGTAACTCGGACACGCAACGATGTGAACACGCGGCAGTACCATACATTTTTGCATCTGATTTTTGTCTCAATCAATCGTACGATTTCAGCCACTTCTGATCGAAATCACTTTTCCTGACCTTCGGATTCTTACCAGTGCGAGACATTGGTGGCAACGGCAGTTCAACCAGTTGCCTATAGATGCTTTGACCATCGAACTACCTCCATGCTTTGACTGAGTGCAAAGATGCAACACTGAGCCTTCATGCCTTTCGTTGAGTATACTCCATGTCCGTTGTATAAAATGGCCGTTATCTGTACGATCGGCAGCGTAACACGTTTCATGCTTTTTGAATTTAAGTTTCATCCGTCTGAGCCGATGTTCATTTGCAATACGGCCGGCCTATTTATTCTCCTCACAGACAAGCGGACAAGCGCGACTTTGGGTGCTTTGCACCCGATAACCCTGCCTCATTGTGTGTAAAACACCTAAAGCATCGACATGAAAGGAGAACAGTCTAACCATTTCACACATTTTGGCGATGGAATCTGGCACGTCGTGTTATCGCCACATTAGAACCGTTTCCACACTTGATACGCTCGCTGAAATAAAAGTGACAAAATCGCCGCCGAGAAACAATAGGTCTTCAGCCACATTTAAAGAGAATCAGCGGACATGAAACAGGGTCGGCATGAAAAATAAAGGATCGGGCGAAAAAATAAAGGATCGGGCGAAAAAAATAAAGGATCGGGGCCGATCCTGTTAAACGGCCTGGGGAGAACACTGACACCCTCTTGTCGTTGTTTGTGGTCAGATCAATCCCGGTGCCTTAGTCACTTCGACCTTCAGTCACTTTTCATGTTGCATGTACCTGACAACGTTTTACTGAGTACATTATGAAACTTGTTTCTGTGAGAAAAGCTGCTTGCTTCGAATTCCCTATAACAACCTGATACTTGTGTACGCCGCGTGATACTGTGGGAGGCCTGGTGTACCCCAGCAGCCCCATTGTCATTACTGACTAGGAAATGTGTGTCACTGAAGTGGGGATGGAGTACAGCATGTCATTTACTAATTTTCGGAATAAGGCATTTGTCATTATCGCAATTGCTTGTCATATGCGGCAAGACTGGATGAGAGAAGCCGATCCGCTCGCCTTGGTGTCTTGACGCCAAATGAGCCGATTTCCAGTTTAAGCGTTGGACTTACAGCAATGCATTATGGGATATCTTCCAGGGCGGCGTGGAGTTGAACTTAAGCTAATGTCACCTATTCACTTTCAAATGAAACAAAATTTACTGGTGAGTATTGTGGTTTTACCGAGTGTAGCAGTGCATAAATAACTTTAAAATAAAAATAGTGCTTACACTATTGAATACATATAACGGGAGAGATAATGCATTTCTAGTTAAAATAAATGTATTTTTTAATTAAAATTGACAGAAATAAGATCATACAAACTACAAACACATAGGACTATTAAGATTTATGCACATTTACAGGGCTGCATACATTTATAGAAAATCATTGGAAATACATAGAAAATATTAACAACATACATTTGTATCTTTTTAAAGACTGGACTGAAATTACTATGGATGGCAAATCTTTTCAAAGTGATGCTACACAAAAGCGTGACCCTTGAAGTGTTTTTGCTTGACAAAGTTCCACCCTCCCAATTATCGTGTGCAAAAACAGTAATCTATCCTCTGTGTGTCAAAGTCTAATAATAATAATGTCTGATTTGACACAGACTTCTCATTTGACCTTTGAACAATTATATATTTGTCCACACCTGAATGGAAAGTGATATCAAAGAATATAAAGGAAAAAGTTTGAAAAATTGTCACAAAGGTGGTTTCAAAGAATGTTACAAAATATGTAATTACATTCTCTTAAATTCTTTACAAACATGGATAAATCTACATATATACAGTGCCATCCAATAATATATCAGTATTTGAAACTTCTATCTTTTGATCACCAGGTGTTTTCATATTCAATCAGAAGATAAATTTCAAGTACAGAAACTGTAAATTGTGATGGTTTTTTACTATTCTTCTTTTTTATTGCAATGTTCTATTCCTAAGGTATTAAGATACACAGTATTTAGCTTGTCATTTCAGCCTGAACACGCATGTTTAACTGAAAATGTACATGTGAAAAGTGTATTATTGAAGAGTGAATTCTGGTGCAGACTAGAATTCAAATGTAAACATTAAAGGCCTAGAAATGCTAAATGTTGATGACTTTTACCAAATTTCAGCCAGATTGTCTTGTCTTACTCCCATAAGTACGTTTGCGTGCAGGGTTTTAAGCCTGTCAATTCAGCTTGTACATGTATAAACTGCATTGCCATTGTTGACAACTGAATTCTGGTCCGGACTAGAATTCAAATGTAATTAATAACATTGTATTTTACAAATATAGATGCTATGTTGACAAGCTAAATAGTGGGTGTTTCAACATTCTTTTGAGTTAGAATATGCAGTAGCAATTGACAAACAATATAAAAAAAATTAGAAAAATCATAAGTTAGCATTACTAGCCCAAAACAGTACATGTACAAATGCTGTGCAGACAAGCTAAAATGTGAGTGTCTCAACATTCTCTGAGACCGGGTTAGAACAATAAGTGACATAAGAAAAGATGTAGAAAAAATCCTAAAAGTTACAGCACTTGGGAGTTTCTATTGGGCAGAAAATGTAAAATAATTAGATGGTGTATTTAAATACATCTGTACAGGTGTACAGTCAAAGTACATGGGTAGGATACATACATTATTAAAGCAGTTACAACGGATGTACATGTTTGCGTATTGTACATACACGCATTCACTTATGCAGACATCAAGCCCGTGGACATATGGACATACACGTACCTGATTACATAAATTCATATACATACACATTAGTCTGTGCATACTCATGTACAAAAAAACACAGTACATACAGATATATAGATGACAATGATGGAGGATCCTGTATGTTCATTGATACTGACGCATGTGTACATTGAATGTTTACACGTACACATATACTGGTACATACATGTAAGCAGTGTACGTACGTGTGAATATATATATATATATATATATATAATATATATATATATATATATATATATATATATATAATATATATATATATATATATATATATATATATATATATATATATATATAGCTATATGTATGTCTGTGCACAGTCCCTCCATCATGTCTGTCTGTGCTTCTTGTCTATGTACATGTGTATGTGCAGCAGATACTGATGCATGTGTACATTGTCTGTATATGTGTACATTGTATACATGTGGTGTATGTATGTGTGAGTATATATATATATATCGCATTTTACATACATGTTTAAATAGTGTATTACGGTGTGCAACAGATACCGATGCATCTATAAATGCAAACATGCAAACACATGCATATATATAGACTGTACATTACATCTACTACAGCAAAAACCTTTTTGTAAATTAAGTTCTTGTATCTCTTTCAAGTTAAACAGTTTCCCCAGTTTTGGTAATGTACAGTCTATATGCTTGTGTTTGTATATCAGCTTGTGTGTTCTCTGTTAATTACACAGAAAATCTGCAAGATTTCTTAGAGCTACTTGTAAATGTATGCCTGTATAAACTCCCTCCCATCATTGTCATCAGTTTGTCTTTCTGTACTGCATGAAAGTGAAGGTGTTCTGTAATATAGCAGTTTCCCCAGTGTTGTGTAGTGAGGAAATTTCATGTAGAAAATTAATGAGAAAAGTCCAACAACTACATCTGAGTGTCTCTACACTGTATATTTTTGGGGGGGGCTTGAAAAAATTACCCATGTAGGATTGAACCCACGTTCCCCGAATTCGGTTCAAGTTGGTTTGACATGTGCTGTCCTGTTTGCCTTTTTCCTTCCGAGAAGACCTCAGATTTTACAATGGCTATTCTCCCAAAGGAGATGTTTTAAGGAATCACACACACACACACACACACACACACACACACACACACACACACATATATATATATATATATATATATACATTTGTGTGTGTATGTGTGTAGGTGCGCGGATTGTCTATGTATGCAAGTGTGCTGCACAGAAAAACTTGCAAAATTTTTCAGAGCTACACTGTATGCCTGTACGCAGTCACTCTATCATTGTCTTCTCATTGTCTGTCTGTACACATGTCTATTAACACATTTGCACAGTATATATATGTGAATATACATCTATGTACATGTAATATGTACATACAGGACTATGATGTGCATATGTATGCACGTTCATGCCTGTTGCAATGTAAAGACATAAATAATGCGCGTCTATCTCAACCCATCTGTGTCCCTGTACACCTGTAAAAACATTTTCCAGTGTTTTAACTTATTATTTTCCATTTGAGGCCTCGTGTTTCAATTAACACCAATGCAGTTACAAATATTTAGTATGCTTGCTATGACAATGGGTCAAAATTTCCAATAATTTATGACAAGCATTAATATATCGATTGTAATGACAACCACCATTGTTCACATCACTGGAGTAAAATTACCAAGCTGTTGTTAGTTTGAAATAGAATGAATTATATGCAGCATATAAACATACATTGGCCTGACAAACTATCAAAGTGTTCATCTTAATTTGTTCAACCCTTGACAAGGAGTAAATTATTTTCCTACAATTTTATGGCATTAGAATATTCATGCAACAGTGTCCCTTAATGTTTTTGGATGTCACTGACACTAATTGGTTCATAAAAGTAAATGCAAAATTGCTAGAGTGAGCATATGTTGCTCCATGTTCACATCACTGGAGTAAAATTACCAAGCTGTTGTTAGTTTGAAATAGAATGAATATATGCAGCATATAAACATACATTGCCTGACAAACTATCAAAGTGTTCATCTTAATTTGTTCAAACCCTTGACAAGGAGTAAATTATTTACCTACAATTTTATGGCATTAGAATATTCATGCAACAGTGTCCCTTAATGTTTTTGGATGTCACTGACACTAATTGGTTCATAAAAGTAAAATGCAAAATTGCTAGAGTGAGCATATGTTGCTTATAATATTATTAGTGAGGTATCTTAAAGGTACCCCCTTTTTACTCAACATTTTGGAAACGTCAAGCTCAACTTAGATGGGTACACCTCAAACCGCACCCCCCCCCCCCGTGTAAATGATGAGTTTCTCCTTGCACCATACGTGTGCAATGTTTGACCCCTTGTTAACTTCAAAATAGATGACCTAGGCCTATACCTTCAACTGTTTCATCCGATGTTTTGTTTACAGCTTGTCGGGTATTCCTTCTCGTCTCAATTGCAGATTGTTGCATTGCATTCCTTTGTAAAGCTTCTGCTGTTATTAGCCGCGAGAAGCACAACGTTCGTTCATGATTTGAGGCAGATCGTCCAACGCGCTGGGATTACCTCCGGGGATTACCTCCATTGAAGGGAAAAAGTACCTGCCGTGTGCCGGTGCAGTAACGATCGGTGACCTGGTGTAGCAAACGAAGTCAAACATCGCATTTTCGGCATGGTTGAGACATCTCGCTCCTTCTCTCACGGTCAAAAGAAGCGCCGCAGCCGCTTTTTCTTTGTCCTTGAGTGCAGCTGTGCATTCTTTGTTGGTATGTACATGTAAGCTGGTTGTGTTCTGACGTAACTGTATATACTATTAAAATAGGTAGGGGTCAGTTCCTTGTGCCATGCCGCAAGAAAAAATATTGCAATCTTAAAGCTGAAACTATATCACAGGACGAAAACACAGTAGTGATTGTAAGTGATATACAATAGAATTATACTCAAGAGAGAAAAGCACACCTAACGCTTAACAGGCAGTACAAGACCTGTACCCTACTGCCCTTCCCTTTTTACAATGGACTACCCGACCCTTGACCTTCACTAAGGTAAAAGGTAAATATGAACCGAACCTCGACACACAGACAGAAACCGGCGGAACACACAAGTCATGTCACGGTTTTTGTGGAGCTTGGAGGGACTGCGGTCATGTACAGTGGCTGCGTGCACGATTTTGTGGAGGGACCGTGCTGCGTATCATACCATCGTCAAAGATTCGCATAATTCAACATTTATTCGACCAGTCTTCAAGGCGACAGCTTATGCAGTGAACTGTGCGTGATGTAACTGCTTATCCATGTCATGGATAATGGCGTGCAGTTGCAGAAAAAACAGCCGGCTTTAGACTCAAGCACCTTACACAACATGTATTTTTGACCACAGTCGAATCGTGACTTTAAACAGCGTGTATGTATAACCGACACACTTGTTCATCTCAGGAATTTGACCACTTCGGTTCACTGTTGCGGCCGGCCAGGAATGTAGTGTAGTGGAGGTATCTCATTCACACACTCTTCCATGCCTATACAAAGGTATGTCAAGTTTGTAATCTTTATCCAAACACCCTTTTTATAGTTCCGTGGTTCAAATCAAACAAACATTGACCAGTAAAGCTCAATCTTCAAATAGCAAGGGAGGAGTCCTTGGGCGAGGGGGGGAGGGGGTTGTTACTTTGAAATGTATTATGCCAAGGGACACTTTGTAATTTTAGGCATGTCCATTTGATCAACAGACATTCATCTGTAAACATTTCCATTTCCATTACTTCAGCATCGCCCTCAATGCAGTGTTCTCCCCAGGCCGTTTAACAGGATCGGCCCCGATCCTTTATTTTTTCGCCCGATCCTTTATTTTTTCGCCCGATCCTTTATTTTTCATGCCGACCTGTTTCATGTCCGCTGATTCTCTTTAAATGTGGCTGAAGACCTATTGTTTCTCGGCGGCGATTTTGTCACTTTTATTTCAGCGAGCGTATCAAGTGTGAAACGGTTCTAATGTGGCGATAACACGACGTGCCAGATGATTAAAAGGTTTATTCCATCGCCAAAATGTGTGAAATGGTTAGACTGTTCTCCTTTCATGTCGATGCTTTAGGTGTTTTACACACAATGAGGCAGGGTTATCGGGTGCAAAGCACCCAAAGTCGCGCTTGTCCGCTTGTCTGTGAGGAGAATAAATAGGCCGGCCGTATTGCAAATGAACATCGGCTCAGACGGATGAAACTTAAATTCAAAAAGCATGAAACGTGTTACGCTGCCGATCGTACAGATAACGGCCATTTTATACAACGGACATGGAGTATACTCAACGAAAGGCATGAAGGCTCAGTGTTGCATCTTTGCACTCAGTCAAAGCATGGAGGTAGTTCGATGGTCAAAGCATCTATAGGCAACTGGTTGAACTGCCGTTGCCACCAATGTCTCGCACTGGTAAGAATCCGAAGGTCAGGAAAAGTGATTTCGATCAGAAGTGGCTGAAATCGTACGATTGATTGAGACAAAAATCAGATGCAAATATGTATGGTACTGCCGCGTGTTCACATCGTTGCGTGTCCGAGTTACCCATTTCTAGATCTGTGTACGTCAACATGACGTTGAAGCCATGTGTGTCACCTCGTGTCACGCATTCGTAACTTGCATGGATTTGTTCGATTGACTTTATGAAACAATTGCACTTGATCCAGTTTCAAAACCCATGACCCGTTTTACAATATTCAAGGCACCATGAAATGAAATAAAAAGGAACTACATGAGTTAAAATAATCATTCGTGTGATCATCTGAATACAGCAGCTATGTATGTACGGTTAGGGTATACAGTATAGGTTCAAAGGTCGCGTGTGTTCAAGTGTGCTCCACACAGTGCACGGCCGCGGCCGACGCTACGCAGTTGTCAAAGTTTCGTTCGTTTGTCGAAGTAGAAGTCGATGCAATTTCAAATCTTGTTCTTGAAAATACCTGGTATCAATATTTTCGGGCTTCTCTTTATTATGAATTGAGTTTTAAAGTCAACATATTTCTCTGCAGGCATGCTCCCCTGACTCCGAATTGTAAGTGCAATATTCAGTCCCGTATGAACTTTTCCGTGTGACTGTTTGCCATGGACGTTTAAAAAGACGTCCATGGTTTTAAGAATAGCAATCTGGCTACAGACAAACATGTACCGGTAGTAACACTACAGAGGATCACATAAAACGTCTGATTTTGAATGTTATTCTAGAAAGAACTGGAAGACTTTGAATGAAAATATGGATGTAAGGGCAACGTCAAAAGTTCAATATAATAAATCTAACTTAATTGCTTAAGTTTGGCCTCAGACCCCCCCACCCCCCCTTTTAACTTAACTGACCTAAATTGAAAAACATTGCGAACTCATACCCTGTACTAATTCTTTCAAACGACGTACCAATGTACCATTGAATTAAATAAAAATTGAAAACCATTATAAAGTAGCAAAAATACAGGTGACTCGATCGGTTTTAGCGTACAAACAGCCTTGAAATCGTAAAATTTGCCAAAAAGACGTAAATCGTTTTTGACTGCACAGAAATTAATTTGGCCAAAAACCCCCCACCCCCAAACTTAAGCAATTAAGTTTTTTTTCAAACATCGATCTTTTGACGCCGCCCCTAATATATGAAGTGCTTAAAGTGCAGAAAAGATTTTACTTTATCCTTTTATTGTGGGATTTTTTCTGATGCTATGAAGTGACATTTGTATTGCATAATTAACATAAAATTTACATAATTATTGTTATGCAAATTAGCCGACCCTGTTTCAGAAATTTCTGGGGAGAACACTGCAATGGTGAATTATACAGACATACATGGTATAATATTCAAAATTACCATAAGGTACTGTGGCGAAGGGAAATTACGGCTGTGATGGGAGGACGTATAGACAAGCCGATACGAGGTGTTGCTTTTGAACACTAACTAAGAAGTCCTACTTTATTCACAAAATCTATGGGTTTATATACATGTGTGTTGTGTAAGTCACATTTACATATATTAAAATTCATAAGTCTTATTTAAGTCTTGGTCAGGTGTGATTGCAGGGTGGTCTTTCTATACACAATTACAAGGTGTAAACGTGAATTGCATGAGGTTTGGAAGGTGTCAGTAAATAAACTAGTTGTATATCGGATAATCATAAATTAAATGTATATGTCAATCAAACTAACATATTTCATTTCCCGACATTCTCTGGGTGGCGCAAAAGTCATAAGGGCGGGCGTGATCGTTTAGCAAGTTGAGAGTTCCTTTTGTTCACTTTTACTAAGTCACGATATATTTTACTACAATAAAATTATTCTCTTTTGTGTATCGATTTTTCAGTCATTTTAAAATACTCTTTTTCGTTTTTGATTATGCATTGTTCATAGCAGTTAGTTCTCTGTACTGTCCTGAATTTTCAATCTCGCGATTGCAGCGGCTGTTCTCCGGGGGCGTGTCTGTGTTTGCTCTTCAGCTTCAGTAGTAGTTTTTTCAACGGCATTGTTGTCCGGTTCTAGTTCATCTTCCGCGGTTGACAGTTCAAGCGGGTAGAGCTTGTAGATTGGACGGCTAGTTTTCCCGGATTTCATTCGAATATCCGCTGATCTGACAAGTCCGTCATTGCCGATGTGTAGCTGTTCGACGACAGCAAGGTTCCAGAAAAGCCGTTTCTGGTTATCATTGTGTACCAGTACTACGTCACCAATTTTGATTCGATTAGCAGTTGTGTTGTTTTTCTTGTTGTGGTGACGTTCTCTGAGTGCTGTAATGTATTCTGATGACCATCTTCTCCAGAATGTTTGGTGTAGACTGGCCAGGTACTCAGCGCGTTTGTTGACTTCGCTAGGTGTGATTGGCGCGAAATCCGGATCGGTTATTTCATCCGTGTCGATCGTCGGCTGCGGAAGAGGTGTTAACATGCGTCCATGGAGTAAATGCGCAGGTGTTAGTGGTTGCGGATCTGTGAGATCGGAGGAAACGTACGTCAATGGCCGATCGTTTAGCACTGCCTCTATTTCGTTGACTATAGTCTGCAGTTCGTCCATGGATACGAAGGTGCGACCCAGTACTTTCCGTAGACAGTTTTTTGTCATACCGATTAGTCTTTCGTAGAAGCCTCCGAAGTTAGGAGCGCGTTTTGGGTTGAAAACCCATTCGATTCCCTTTCCAGACATGAAGGTCTTTACGTTTCTGTCAGTGAAGAGTTTTCGGATTTCATCACTTGCAACGAGAAAGGCGCTTTGATTGTCCGACATTACTTTTCGAGGGTACGATCGCCTGGCTGCAAATCGTCGAAATGCTCGTAAGAACGTGGTCGGAGTTAGGTCGGGTACCACTTCTAGGTGTATTGCACGGGTTACAGCGCACGTGAAAAGACTAATATATGCTTTAGCCTTGCTGTTATCATACCGTTTGATATACAGCGCTCCTGTATAGTCAAGTCCGGTTACAGAGAATGGTGGGGCTTGGTTTATTCGACACGCTGGAAGTGGTGGTGTCACAGGTACTTCGTATGATTTCCCGTGGAGTTTCTTGCACGTGATACATCGGAACAGCACAGACTTCACTCTCGATCGGATTTTCGGAATCCAATATTTCTGACGAATTAATGTTACGCATGATTCTACGCCCGAGTGAAGTGTCCGCGCATGCGTACGTTCAATAACGAGTTCGCTGAACTTGTGGTACGGTGGTAGCAAAATCGGAAATTTTGCGTCATATTCTACCGGTGCGTTGTGTATTCGACCGCCGCAGCGTATGACATCTTTGTCATCTACGAAGAGCTTCAGTTGTCTGGCTAATGCGAAGTTGTTTTGAGACTTCAGTTCGCCTTTTTCTTTTCCATACGCTTTATGTTGTACGGAGTGTATCCATAGAATTTCGGCGTCAGCAAGTTCTTTGGCTGTGATGTTGCCGACGCTGCGTGCGTTTCGGTCAGTCTTCAAATTGGATACGAATCTGGTAACATATGCCGTTATTCGTAACAGTTTAGGTAGCGATTGGAATTTGTTGATGTCGATGATGTTTCCGATGTCGGCAGATCTTCTTTCATCGGGGGAAACTCGGTTTCGTTTCTCCGCTTCTGGTTCTGATGTGTTGGTTTCTAGAAGAGCGGTTGTTTGATCGGTTGTTTCATCGAAAAGTTCGCATTTCGGCCAATTTCCAGTAGATAGCCACGGGGGACCCTTCCACCACAGTTCCGAAGTCGTGAGATCATTAGCTCTGATTCCTCTTGTTAGGAGGTCTGCAGGGTTATCGGCTGTGGGACAGTACTTGATTTCTTGAAATTGTTCGGCACGAATTTCGCGAACTCTGTTGTCGACAAACACTGGTAGTTTCTTCACACTGCGTATCCAGTGTATCGCTATTTGACTATCGGACCAGAGTACACGTTTGGTGATGTTTATGTTTGTTAGGGCTTTCTGTACTGATCTTGATAGTCGGGTAGCTATAACTGCTGCCATGAGTTCCAGTCTTGGTAGTGACAGTTCTTGAATTGGGTTAACACGGGTTTTAGCTATAACTAATGCGGTCTGATTTCCTCTCTTCAAGTAGACTGCTGCTCCATATGCTGTGGTTTTACTGGCATCGGCGAAGACGTGCAGCTCGTAGGCTCGGTCTTCTGTATCGTCATCTTCGAAGTATTGTCGGTTTAGAGTTGTTTTCTTGACTTGTTCAAATTCGTGACGAATCTTCTGCCATTCGTCTGCTAGTTGTTCGGGGAGGGGAATGTCCCAAGAGAGGTTTGATTTCCACAGTTTCTGGATGAACGCTTTCGCTGTGACATGGACTGGTGACAAATATCCCAGTGGATCAAACAGGCGTGATGTATATTGCACGATTACGCGTTTTGTAATCAGTTCGTCCCGGTTGTCATTGTGTTTTTCTTCATCATCTGCGTAGCGGATAGTATCTTGTCGTGGGTTCCAACGTAACCCGAGTACGTTCACTTGCTTCGAACTGTCTGCAGTATTATCTTCTTCCATAATGTTACGCAGTGTTGGATTATTCGTCGCCCATGATCTCAGGTTGAATCCAGCGGCGTGCATAGTTTCCGACGATTTTCTGTAGTAATGTATAGCATCTGCCGTTGTTCTTTCTCCACTGAGCATATTGTCTACGTATATATTCTGCTTCATATCATCTGCAATGTCACAGGATTGGTTTTCTAGGTGGGTTTTGATGACTGCATTTAGCATGAATGGTGAGCTGGTGGACCCGAACAGGACAACTTTGAATCGGTATACTGCGAAGTCGCTTTCGGGGTCATCTGGGTTTGTCAACCAGAAGAATTTGGTGTATTCTCTGTCTTCATCTGCTAGGCTGACATTCAGGAACGCCTTTTCAATGTCACTGGAGATTGCGATCTGGTTGACACGGAAGCGAAGTAGAATTTCTACCATATCATTTGTGATTGGTGGTCCCGGTTCTAGGCAGTCATTCAGGCTTGGTTGGTCACGATATTTCGCGCTGCAGTTGTAAACGATTCTGACTGGTGTTGTAGACGATTTTTTCTCAACTGGATGGTGTGGGATATAATGTCCGTGTGATGGGTCATCGTTCTCAACTTTCTCGATAAAATCACGGTTCAATTGTTCTCTGATGATAGAATCGTACACGTTGCGTAATTCAGGTGTTAATCGTCTTACCATTGCTCTGGTTCTGGTTTTGGCGAGCGCGAAGTTTGTCGGAAGTGTAGCGTGATCTTCTTTCCATGGCAGACTTGCGACGTACTTGTTACCATCGCGTTTTATCTTGCTGTCACGGTACTCTTCAAAAATATTTCTTTGCATCTTTCTCTTCGGGAATCGATATCCCAATTGTCTCTAGTTCCCAGTACTTTGACGTTAGATCTTGTTCGTGTTCGGTGTCGGCCAGTACTCTCATTATTGTGGTGTTCATGACGGACACGTTGTTTAGTTTGGTGGGTCCCGAAAGTAGATAGCCGAGTTTTGATGCTACTGCTGTTGGGCCATCGCCTCTGACAATGTGATCTTCTACGATGGACCAGTAGTAATCTGCCCCGATCAGCATGTCAATTTCAAACGTACCTGACTGTACTTGTGGAGCGAGTGGCAATTGCTGTAAATATAGGTGTTTATTTACAGCTGCATGTACATGGTTTCGTACTGGTGAACTGATCTTCGGTACTATCAATGTTCGCATGGTAATGTCGCCTGCCTTTGTCTTCAGTTTGATATCTGTAGCTTTGATTGCTCGTATACCCGTGTCTTCATTTCCGAATGAACCCACGTTGAGATGTTCGTTCTGGCAGTCTTCATCTCGAATACTTAAACTGCGTGCTGTTTCTTCAGTTATGAATGTACGTTGCGCCCCTTCATCAAGCAAGACATTCACGGAAATTGATCGGATTTCTGAAGACACCGTCCCTCTGGTTGTTTTCAGCAATACAGGGCCTTGTGTAGGTGTTAATTTGACATGTGTCACGTTCTTCTCACCATTTCCGTTGTGGCTCTTCTCATGCTGTTTGGCTTGATCACAAATGGATGTGTGGTGTTTCTTACCGCAGTTTCGACACGAGAATTTGCTCCAGCAGTCGGTGCTCCTGTGTCTTGGGCCGAAGCAGTTGAAGCACGATTTATTTCTTGATAGAACTTCGATGCGTTTATTACGATCGGTAACTGTAGTGCACCTGCCTGACGGATGTGGCCCATGACAAAAAATACAGGATTTCTTCGGCATTGGTTTGGTTCCGATATGAAATGATGTCGCTGTTGATATTGGGATGTCACTGGTTTCCCTCATGTTTTCGATATCTGAAGCTGCTTGGTTTGCTTGAATCTCTTTGTGTATGGCATCTTTCAGTTCCTGAATCGTCCAGGCGGCGTCGCCGTGAGCACGGGAGATTTGGGTCTTTACACTTGGTGGTAACTTTTCAAACACGATTGGTACAAGCAGTTCGCCATAACTATCTTCTGATTTACCCAGTGCTTTCAGACCCCTGGTGTGTTTTTCCAGTGAGTCATAAAAAACACGGATACTTTCGGTGTTGGTACTTGGCATTGGTAAACTCCATAACGCCTTCATATGACATGAAATGATTTTATGTGTTTGTCCATACCTGTTTTTCAGTAGCTGCATTGCTTCTGTGTAATTTGCATTCGTCAGCTGGAGCCCTTCTATGGTGCGAGCTGCTTCACCGACTAGCTGTGCTGACAGGTACTGGAACTTCTGTATGTCTTCCAGTGTTGGGTCGTCATCAACGGCTGCTTTAAAAGTGTCGATGAATGTCGTCCACTTCAAACAGTCACCGTTGAAAGTTGGCAATTGGAGTTTCGGTAGATTTACCTGTCGTCTTTGTGTTGATGGGGTGATTGACGCTATGGATACTGTATCTGCTGAGGCGGTTGGTTGTGTGGCTCTCTCGGCTGCAGTCGTCGATCTTTCGAGGAACAGCTTGTATCGGACCAAGTGCTCGTTGATTTGAATGTGATAGTCATCTGCTTCTTCGAATAACTGTTCATAGGTTTCTTCGTCTTCGGTCGCTTGTAGGATTAATTCGTCTAGATCTTCGAGAGTTTTCGTTCTTTTTTCTATGTTGGATATAGTTGCTGTTAACAGGTCTAGGTCGCTCTGTTGAGGCTCACCTTTCTGTAGAATTCCGTCAGCTTTCTGCAACTGTTTTGTCATCTGGCCTCGGTTGCTCGATCTTCTCTTGGTAGCTTGCTGGACATCCATCACGGGTTGGTCTTGGTTCTTCCCTGCCATGCTTGGTTGACGCTTGGTTTGGTCAAATCACTCTGGATCCTGGTCTCGGCACCATAAAATGTGGCGAAGGGAAATTACGGCTGTGATGGGAGGACGTACAGACAAGCCAATACGAGGTGTTGCATTTGAACATAACTAAGAAGTCCTACTTTATTCACAAAATCTATGGGTTTATATACATGTGTGTTGTGTAAGTCACATTTACATATATTAAAATTCATAAGTCTTATTTAAGTCTTGGTCAGGTGTGATAGCAGGGTGGTCTTTCTATGCACAATTACAAGGTGTAAACGTAATTGCATGAGGCTTGGAAGGTGTCCGTAAATAAACTAGTTGTATATCGGATAATCATAAATTAAATGTATATGTCAATCAAACTAACATATTTTCATTTCCCGACAGGTACATTTTCTTTTAACATTGCACCTCTGTTTCTACAGTACATGCATGTGCGTTCCTCAGGCCCACTTCTCCCATTGCCAATATCTTGTATTTAAATATGAAATATATTAGGATTTCACTGAAATTTTCCAGCTCACAGAGTCAGAGTCATCATTGTGGCACCAGAATTTTGCCAGCATTGAAGGTCGTCTAGCCTTGTGTTAGGAAAACCTATAAGTACATATAAGTTTACTGAGTTCATTGGTTTTTCAGAGACATGCACAAAATTTGTATCTTTTAAACCTCAAATTTAATTAGGCCATGTTGATGCAAACTATCAATGTAAAGTAGTGTACAGTTTGCAATTTCCTGAGAAAACTGACAAGAACTTGGCCATTCAAACAAATCCAATCATTTGATAACTAACACTACTCTTACATGTTCCTACATACCACAAGTTTGTGAAACTAATTGCATTCTGAATAATTGCCTGTATTTTCACCAAGTACCACATTATCTTTCGCATATACAAATTTTATATTTTGTAAATTCATTTAACACTAACAAAAGAGCTTCCCATTAATTATATTTAAATGATTAGAGCCAAATGAATTAAATGTGAACTGACAAATATAAAGAGACTTAAATAGTACCTGTACAGTTGTGTACCAGTCACACATACATGTACATTTGATGCTGAACACTATAGTATTAATAAGTAGGTCTTTCATACTCTGTTTTTAATTGCAAAGGCAATTCTGGAGTTTTAAATGAAAGAGTAAGTGAAAACTACACTGTACAGGTACATGTGACAGCCAGCTATAATACTGTACTGAAATGCCAGTGTAACTTTCTTTAAGACAAACAACTCATTACACCTTCACTAAACTGCTGAATCTACTTTCCCTTGGACCCCTCACCAAAAACAAAAAATAGAAGCATAGTCACATAGGGGTCATGATATTTTCTATGAAATGGTCATGAATGTGAAGACAGCCAGAATTGAGCTGACAATGTTCTGGTGTAAAGTACTGAAAAATGAGAGTAATTATACACATGGTACATAGTGAATTTAAATATTTTTGTTTTTTCTTTCAATTACATGTCAATACATATTTTGTATGCTACTTGGTTTGTATGGCTCAACTAATATGTGTGTTTTATTATCTTTGATTGTAGATCATTGCCATGAGAAGGACACCAACAACACAATAGAGGCTGAAGAATTACATGGGCACATGAACAGTACTTCATTGTGTGTAGAGTTGTTAGAGGAGATTGATGACGGAAACAAAACGGATGGGACCCAGAATACTTGCCAAGACTTCAAGACCATATTGAGGAGTAAGTAGTCAAACCCTTGACGGAAAAGCTACATCATATGTCAAAGAAAATCAAGGGACTATAGTTTAGGTAGATTCTACAAATACTCAAAAATGTTTGAAGCTTTCAACTTCATTGATTTAAGAACATTGTCACAGAGTTTTCCTTTTCCTTCCTCCAATTTGGTTTTAGAATGGATACATGTAGCAAACAAAATTCAAATTGACATCTTTTGATACATGTACAGTAAGATTGAAGTCATGGTCAAAGATACGAGAAATTCCCCAGACAAAATACTGGTTCAGTTGCTTTGAATATTGAAACAAGGCCTCTAAGGGGTGTCTTTAGCTCATACTTGTATAACATGTAGTTAAATACATGTAGCTTTTTTATGTGATGTGTATTTTGCATCATTATAAAAGAATGTACATGTACCGTAGCAGTTATAACAGGAATTTGTTTGGCAATATTAATTACGTACAGTTTCAGACGTCAATTCAGTCTAGTTTTTGTGGGTTTTTAGCTTGTCAAGATCTGTTGTTACACATTTTGAAACTGATTTCATTCAAATGGCAGAGTACTAATGTGCAATATTTTGTTCACAATCTGATTAATTGCTGGTGGCTGAGATAGGACCCTATACATGTACATGTACAACTCACATATATGATTGAATTATTTTTTATTTCAACTCTGTAAACCAAAACAAAAGATGAAATCATGTTTACTTTGATACATGTATGCTTACTGTCAAAAGAGAGCATTGATATACTTTTATAAAAAAATGAAATTTAAATAGAAAAGGCCATTGCTTTGAATCTTCAACATTTTTCAAATGGGCCATGATAAACATGCAGAAATTATTCAATTCTGAAAATTGATATTACATTAACCCTTTTCCTGCCAAGTGCATATTTCACCACCAGGTCAAGATGGTTAAAATTAATGAAACACAACATATCCATATGGTGTATTTAACATAATACTGTACATGTAAAGGCAGTTGAAGACATAAATTGAATTTATGTCTTCAACTGCCTTTACATGTACAGTATTATGTTAAAATTATTCTATAAACTTGATTTTTTTTTACCAAAGATGCTGTAACATACCAAGCCAAGTGTGTGAAAATACGTCATGTTTTGGCTCAATACCACTTTTTACTGACTTGTTGATGGGAAGTTATACTGTCTGGCAGGAAAAGGGTTAACTTAACACTTTTTTACATCAGTCCTTAAGCAGCCACAATATTTCAACAGATCATTTGCTGTATTTGCTTCGTTAGATGGCTATTGTTTTTCTCAGGCTTGAACTGAAGGAGCCAAGTGTAGTTGGATGTTTTTAATTGTTGTAACATGGCAAGGATATTGTGACAGTAGATTGGAGACAATGTGTTCTCTCTTGTAGACAGCAATTTAAGTATTAAATGCTTGAAGAATAATTTAATCTAACACTTTCTCAATACAGTTAGGGGTCAAAAATAGCTATCTATGCTGACCTGAATTCAACATTAGTAGTACTGAAGCAACAATTTGGACAACAATGCAACTCTAACAATCACATTCTTTTCACCTCCGTGACTTCATAGGTTTCTGTGGCAACTACAAAGTCACATAAAATGTTTTAGCACACAACATGTATTTCCATACATGTACTGTAGGGACTAATAAACAGATTGGAAATTTAATTGTTTATGGAGACTCCACACAGGGCACTCTGCAGTGCATTTTGTTGTCATTCACAACTGTACATTTTCCTCATCTTTTAAAACCTTTTGAAGTTTTTATCAGTTTAACAAGAGGGGGTGTATGTGTTCAAAGACTTGTTCATCAATTTCCTTCCAAATTATTATAATTTTTTTACAATCCACATCCATAAGTTACTTTAGTATTTTTTTATTTAAGCGTGATGCTACATATACATGTATCTGTATGTAATGACTAAGCCTCTTCATATCAATCAACATGATTACATTTTATTCTGTATCAGATGTGTTCTTACATGATTAGGTTTTCATTTTCCTCTGACACTTCTGTGTAGGGCTATATAGGCTGGCTGCAAGGTCACTTGTAGTATGATGTTAAACTCTGTCTTTCAATTTAAAATAGTATAGTACATGTAGGTCTCCAGTGCTACACTTTACTTTGTGGCCACCCAGTGTAAGGTTCATCATCATGTATCAGGACCATCAACTTACAATGATAATTCAAAGACACTAAAAATTTGCATTCAATTGCTAAGAACTATGTATATGGTATATCAACTGCTTTTTACCAGTCAATTACATTGCAGTAGCATGTATATACAATGTATTATCTGTTGAGAATTTGTTGAAAGCATTACTACTAAATATTGGTAAATTGTTGTAACGTTGCAAAAATAATGATTTGCTAATTGTAAGGTGGAAGGGTTGAACTTTAAACTTAAGGCTGCATTCACAAACACCTCTGGAGGTGAAGGGCAGGAGATTTCAGGGAAGACTTGAAAAAATTTAAAACATGCCAGGGGGATCATAAAAAAATTGACATTGCAAAGGGTGGGAGACTTGAAAATTTATTGAATATCAAATTCCTTTCAAAATACCTTCTGGCACTTTCATTTCCAGCCATTTCCATTTGCTGCGTGACATAGTTATATGTACTTATGAATATGAGTAGATGAAATTTCATGTACTCATAAGCACATATACATTGTACTTCAATCTTCTAATCAAGTATAATTATGTCAATTATTCAGGTCCATATATGTACCAATATTGCAGTTTTAAATTAGGAAAAAATTATTCACAGTTTTGTCATAGACTCCAATGTAAAGGGATCAACATTTCTTGTACACATGCACTTTTTGCCCGCCAATTCAAGCAAAGTACATTTAAATGAATTATCACACAATATAAATGTAAAGATATAGCTTGTTTTTATGGGAACAAATTGTAATAATTTGCCCAATAGCCTCACATGCATTATGATTTGATATTTTCAGACAAAGCTTATATTGGCCACATTTTGCCTTCCTTTGGGAGTGACTAAAAATTATAGCAAGTCAGAAGGGAGGGGAGGGGCTTGAACACATTGTAATTTTAATTTAAAATTTGTTAGGGGGTATTTGAAAAAATCTGAGAACTTATTTGGGAATCCCCCCCCCCTCCAGAGCTGTTTGTCAATGCAGCCTAATGGTTCAGTGTAGAAAAGCATTCAATCGGTAGTCTAGTGTATACAGTAAGTATGGCAAATTATAACTGTAATTTTAAGATATATTTTGTTTGAATATATTTGTACCTAATGTAACACAAACATTGACTTTTCTTTCAAATCAGATGCTCTCTAAACATAATGTAAATTGTATATGTGAATATTTTTTGTAATGTAAATTACTACTACATGTACTCATTGAAATGTAAATTCTTATATATGTCAATAAATGGTTATGAATTGTAATTGAATGTAATTAATGCCTTTCACTTTCATTTTTTTCCAGAAAGAATTTCACTATCACCTTTATCTTTGCACACATTCTATATTTACACATATTGTCCTCTAGTCATGGTGATTCAATTAAGGAAATGTCTAAACAGTCATAACTGAGTATGGCCATTGGCATTAGAGCAGACCAGTTCACCATGTGAAGTATCGTCAACAATTGTTCAGATTTGGAACTGAGTACAATGAGTAGTGTTTAATCAGATCAGTTGACTTTGAAGCATTGTCAACTATAGTTGAGATTTTGAACAGAGTATAATTGTTGCAATTTTTCAACAATGGTTGACAAACTGAATCACCTTACTCTGAAATTGAAATTTTTTATCATATAAGGCAAGTACTGCTAATCACATATGTGTTTTGTGGACTTTTGCTTGGAAAAAAATGAATTTCATGTGCAGTAATTTCTCGGGTCTCATTTTTCATCAGAAAATGTTACATGGCCATATTTGTATCAAGGTGGACTCTCTTTTTTCATAGAAAAATAGAAAAATGAAACCACATTAATTTGTAATAGGATTTTCAAGCACTTTTCTTTGAAAGTTTGAAAAGAACAAAATTGATTCCATGATTTTTAAGAAAAAAACTCATTTCACCTCAACTTTTCGTAAAGTGGGAACTGTTTTTCGTTCTGTTCTACTCTACTCCCTAAAGCAAGTTGAGGCACACTGTGTTGAGCTTGTCAACTCAGCCAGTACACATTTAGATTGCATCGTTATTGTTGGCACATGTATGTTGGTGCGGACTAGAATTCAAATGTAATCAATAACAGTGCATTTTCACGTATAGGCACTGTGTTGACAAGATAATTAATGTTTCAATATCATGCTTCAGGGAATAAAACAAGAACTTGTAATTTATATTAAAAACAGTAGAAAAACAAGTCATTGACAATGACACAGTCCCTACTTGTTAATGGGTACTGAAGTCCTCTGAGAGGAAAGAGTCCTCTTCATTAATTAGGTGATTAAAAATACTGCGATACAGATGGGGCTTAATGGCCACAAATGAGTTTCATGGTGGTGAAAACATAAAACCAATGTAAGACGCCATACTAATTACAAAAGGTCATTGAAATGAATCGATTAGTACTTAATCGACAGGATGCTGCCAAACACTTTTGCATCCTATCCTAACACTGACAGATTATCACCGGTACAATATTTCATAAAGTTTGATGCAGTACTTTGGACATTCATCCTAAAAACAAAAATCTATTATGTAAATACAAACTAGCAATTAATTTATATATATAAATGATACCACTAAGTGTCACTGATTTGTAATTACAACACTATGAGATCAAAACCTGTACATACCAAGTTTCATCAAATTTAAGGCAGTATTTGTGGATATATCACTCTAATTAGGAAAGTTCATTACATATGCAATTACAAATTAATTAACTTGACACTGATAAATGTCTTTTTCACTGTTAAAGCAATGTGAGCTTAACATCTGTACCAAGTTTCATGAAATTTGATAGACATGCATATTTATGACATAGGTCAATGTCCTTGTACCAACTTTTAAAAAAAATCAGTTGATACATATCCAAATTATGGCTCAGGACATGAAAAAATCATGTCAAAATGGCCTCAAGGCCGCCATATTGCATCGAATTATGAAACCAATTGACATGCATATTTATGACATAGGTCAATGTCCTTGTACCAACTTTGAATAAAATCCGATGATACATGTCTGAGTTATGGATAAGGACATGGAAAAATTGTAACAAAATGGCCGCCATGTGGCAATATTGGGTCATATCGTGACAAAATTGACGTGCATATGTATGATATAGGTCAATGTCCTTGTACCAACTTTGAATACAATCGGTTGAGATGTGCCTGAGTTATGGCTCCATACATGAAAAATTCGTAACAAAATGGCCGCCATGCGGCCATATTGGGTCGTATCACAAAACAAATCAATGAGGATATGCATGACATACTAAGGTCAATGTCCTTGTACTAATTTTGAAAAAAAAATCAGTTGAAACGAGCCTGATTTATGGCTCTGTACATGAAAAAATTGCAACAAAATGGCCGCCATGTGGCCATATTGGATCATATCGTGAAACAAATTGACGTCCATATGTATGATAAAGGTCAATGTCCTTGCGCCAACTTTGAATGAAATCGGTTGAGATGTGCCTGAGTTATGGCCCCATACATGAAAAAATCGTAACAAAATGGCCGCACAGCGGCCATATTGGATCGTATCACAAAACAAATCAATGTGCATATGTATGACATATGAAGTAATCCTTGTACCAAGTTTGATAGCTGTGGGTCCATAGCTGTGGTGTTTTCAGACGGGATTCATGCCTTTTACGGGCTGGTTTTGACTTTTACGATTTTAACCCCGCCACCACAGCTATGGGATATTCCATAGACTAGCGTCAATGTTCCGCCGCAAGCACCCTTTGCGCAAGTTTGTTCGACGATATTTCGAACAATTTTCCATCCAAATTACAAATTGCCAACGCTCATCGACAGCTTGGTTATTAGGGACTCACCAGACCAGAAATCCGCTCAAAATTCACTGAAATATCGCCTTTTTTCTAAGTTTGCGCGACATGACTACACGGAGACCGCCATTTTGCTAGCGTAAAACTGTTGGTCGAGGATCCCTGCAGTACGTCACTACAGTGACGTAGCTGTGACCTCTCAACTTCTGAACACAAACTAACTTACAGCCAGCATCCGCGCGGCGCGCCACGAATAATCATATATCCTAGGACTGAACTTTTTCCCCCAAGTAAAAGTTTGGTTTCAGTTTTGTGAGACTGGGAATGTCCATAAGACGAACGACGGTCATCGATAGCATACGATGAATCTCTCAGTTTGTGTTCAGAAGTTGAGAGGTCACAGCTACGTCACTGTAGTGACGTACTGCAGGGATCCTCGACCAACAGTTTTACGCTAGCAAAATGGCGGTCTCCGTGTGGTCATGTCGCGCAAACTTAGAAAAAAGCGATATTTCAGTGAATTTTGAGCGGATTTCTGGTCTGGTGAGTCCCTAATAACCAAGCTGTCGATGAGTGTTGGCAATTTGTAATTTGGATGGAAAATTGTTCGAAATATCGTCGAACAAACTTTCGCAAAGGGTGCTTGCGGCGGAACATGGACGCTAGTCTATGGAATATCCCATAGCTGTGGTGGCGGGGTTAAAATCGTAAAAGTCAAAACCAGCCCGTAAAAGGCATGAATCCCGTCACAGCTATGGACCCACAGCTACAAGTTTGAATGAAATCACTCCAGGCATCTCTGAGATATCTGCGTGAAAGGACGGATGCACGGACGGACATGACCAAACCTATAAGTCCCCCCTCCCGGACAGTGTCCTCGGGGACTAAAAACCATCAAAAGTTATAGCTACTAGCCTGTTGATCAGCCACTCAGGCTGACTAGGGAAATGAGGCAGACACTCTTTAGAACGTTGTGAATAGCAAAAATAGAATAAGTGACTACAATGAGGATATGACCTCTTAGCAAAGGTTGGTCTTTATAATGGACGCTTTGTGATGTCTAGCTACGTAGGCTATTTCTCTGGAACACTGAAACGGACGCTGCTGACATACATATGGATCACGTATGGATGGTTAGCTTAAAAATAGATCATGTAAAATTACTCTTCCTATGCACCAGCCATCAACCATATATTCAACCATCAACCACATATTTTTGAATTTCAATCTAATCGGTCACTTTTGATGTAGAGATAATTCGAAAAACAATTAACAATTCCGTAGGGGTCACATCCATTGAAAAAAACTAGTAACTGGCAGTCTATGCCAAACTAAACAGACTAAAATGTTTTTCTCTGAATTTGGATCACATGATTCCGTTTTAGTGGCAGTCAAACACAAACAAAGGACACACAGACAATGTGACATTTCAGATCACGTGTGTTCACACAAGCTCTATACGTGTCTTACGGGAAGCGAACAATTAATGTTACAGTGGTGGTTTGTGGGTAGGGGTCCAAAACTCTGCAAGTAATTTTGAATCAACTTCATATTGATACAACTGAAAGGATCAGCAGTCGCACAGATCGCCACATATGGAAGGCGAAAGTAAAATACACTCTCATGCGGCAAGTAAGGGAGCATTCAGTTATTAAAGCAGGGGTTGGGCCGGCAAAATCCAGGGGGTCACATTAAATTTGAAAACTGCAAAGGTGGGGGCCATGTATTTTTCAAACAGAAGGGACGGGGGTCACTTACTTTTCATAAGTATCCGTCCCGTCAAAAAGCAGTTTCCGTGTTCAGAAATATTCTGGGAAACAAAAATGATTTGCTGCATGATTTCATTCTCTGAAGTCATTTACTGTAAATCTGAACAAAAGTATCATTATCTGTCACATAAACATCTTGCCTTGGCAACTCTGAGGCTTGTCTTACTGTAAATGGAGCTCACTGGGGCAGTGAACAATTCCTACTACTTACATATTAGAAATATAGCAAGCTTTGTCAGGGAAATTATTTAACAGTTCCTGTAGACTACTAATACCATGAAAAGTGAAATTATACTTTTAGGTGAAATGCCAATATCACAATTGTTATCCACATCTGAACTTTCAAATACTCTATTCGAATCAAGTACATTTGTATCAATTCTCAAACACCTATAAAAGCACAGATTAAGTTAGTTTAGCATTGTAAAAAATATATTCATTGTTTTCTCATAGACTCCAATGTATAGTGAATCAACATTTCGGTGAAATTCCAAAATCCAATTTCTTGCACACATATCAACTTTTAGCCATCCTAGTCTAAGTAAATGAATTATCAAACGTCTATAAATACACAGTGTTGGCTTGTTTTGTATAGGGAAAAATTATTCATAGTTTCTTCTTAGACTCCAATGTACAGTGGATGAACATTTTCAGTGAAATTCCAAAATCAGATTTCTTGTACACGTAAGGTACACCTTTAACCATCATATTCTAATCAAGTACAATTATGTTTAATACCCAACGTCTGTTTATGCACAAGTATGACAAGTTTTTCATTGAAAAAAAATCATTCACAGTTTTATCATAGACTCCCATGTATAGTTGATTAACATTTTTGGTGAAATTCCAAAGTCAAATATTTTGTACACTTACTAGTTGTAACAACCCTATTCCAATAAGTACATTTATTTCAATTATCAAATGTCCATAATGCATCGATTTTGCTAGTTTTGAACTGAAAAAGTATTACATAATTTTCTCATAGACTACCATGCATAGTTAATCAACATTATCAACAGCTGATTATCAATTTAATCCAGATATCAAAATTTTGAACACACACGCTTGCGCAAAAATATTTCGATCCACCTGTAATTTCTGCCCGATCCCTTTGAGGGGTAATTTCAAAATAATAGCAAGTCAGAAAGGAAAATTTGAACATTGACACCTTGTGAGTTTGTAAGAGGGGTCATTTGGAGAGAAAAAAAAGAGAATTTTTTTTGGATTATATCGCCCCCCCCCCTCCAGATGTGTCTGTGTGTGCAGCTTTACTCAAGCAATTGGTGGGGGGGTCATGAAATTTTTGTCATCTTAAGAGGGGGTCATCAATTTTTGGTGCAACGGGTAGGGGGGTTCACTTATTGTGACTGATGCGCAGGAAGATTTTGCCGGCCCACCCCCGGGCATAATAATTGAACGCTCCCTAAGTGCCAGTAGAAACTACTCACCCATCACATCACTACTTTTGAACCCGCAAGCAGTAGTTCTATCGAAAATAGACATACCCAAGATTTTAAGTTCTGTAAAATAAAATCTGATGGGTTAAAATGTCCAGGCTCTTGTGTACAGACTCGTTCACAAGACTAGATCTAGGGATCTACATATGCGTTTGGAGATCCACCTTTGTGTTTTCTGGAGAGGCAATCGTTTCCGGCCGCCTTGCCATGACCCCATCCCCCCTTGGATCGAGGATGATGATGGTGACACGTGTGCATCCCTCAAAATATGCTGAATTGAAATTTTGTTTAAGTACGTTTGGTTTTGTTGGTAGCTGTAAAAGGAGAGGACAGTGTAGGCGAGGACAGAAAAACGGAAAGCACGGCCGATTTTTAAAATCATGTGCAAAACCACTCCATTCACAGTGGTCCAAAACGGATGTTGCCAATGACACTCTGATACTTGCACTATGTGCTAAAGTCAATTATTGGCAGTTTTTAGGGGCTGGGTGCCCGTGGCACCAACATTGTGTAAATATAGCGCCTCGCAAACGGGAGTTATCGCAACACACTGTTATCGCTGGGAACTGGTTAATTGAACCTCACGCCGATTGGACCAAAGTCAATAGAGATATTAATCATTTACATGTTGTTGGTCATCTAACGTCCTGTAGGTGTTTACACAGGTAGTATCCTGAAGTATTTCGGTCAAACAAACAGATTAGCAGTAATGTGTAGCTTTTTCGCGTTTCGGCAGTTTACCAAAACTATCCGTCTAGGCTACGGGTTTATTTCTTCCTGAAGGAGAAAGGAAACCTCAAGAATGAACATACACAAATCCCATGAATGTATACAAAGACCAAGCATATAAGCATATAAGAAGATCAAATTAAAATAGTCCTTGTATTTTTGAAACACTGAATGCTAAAGTTACCAAATGAACTTCGACGACGTGACTTCTCGTTTATATATAGCCCTATAAGAGACAGGTTTTCATTTTTAAACAGTTCTGAAATGCATTCAGGTGTGTTTCCCTTTTCCCATAGCGTATGAATACCCCACCCCATGTGACTTTGACCATTCCCTGTGCCAGTGGCAGCAACTTGACGATGACTACTTTGACTGGACGTTGCAGTCTGGCAACACGCCAAGCGGCAGCACTGGACCTAGTTCTGACCATACACAGGGAAGTGGTGGAAGTGGGCAGTACCTATACATCGAGGCTTCGAGTAACTATGAAAAGACGGCAAGACTAGTCAGCTCTCCCATTAACCCATCATTAAGTGATCCCTGCACTGTAAGTGGTCTCAATTCCATTGTTGATTTGTAGTCAGTTGTCTTACTATGCAATAGTCTCGAGACAATAGCCCTATCGCTTGTTGATGTCGATTGTTTCAAGCTATACACCACTTTCCCATTTGTCGATAAAAAAAATTTCACATTTTATAAAGAGCGCCACACTGGTTTTTGGCTGCAAAAAGAAAGTTCCGTTTTTAAAGTAAATATGCTACAAAAGTAAATCTCCGGATAACAAAATGGTCGAACTCTCGATATCTCGATATGCTTTAACAATGTTTTCTATCAATAGATGGTATTCTACTATCACATGTATGGAACCGATATCGGCAACCTGCAAATACTCTTTAGGTACGAAGGTGAGACAAATGAAAACAGTGTGTGGTATAAGACCGGAAATCAAGGGAATTCTTGGAATCGAGGCAGCGTGTCATTCTATAATGTAACGAGACCATTTCAGGTATTACTGTATACTTTAACTCACGTTGTATTCCCCGGCTATGGGTATAATCTTAACATGCAATGAATGACAACAAAACACGATGAGGAAAATGTGAAAGAACTATCAATGGCTTGCACAAAATTATTACTTCTCGTTGTACCTACCTTTCCCTTTTTCATAGGGAAGTCACAAGCATGTTATGCGAGTAGGTAAATATATCTATATGGTAACGACAATTGACCCTTTGCATAAAGAGGGCGTCATTTAAATATGACGTCAATCATTACTGATACATAAATAATGAATAAATAAATAAATAACAAATATAGAGTTACATGCGTAAAAGGAGAAAGAAATTTATTTGATGCAATAGTATATGACTACAGGTTTTTACCTTTGACCGTACTGATCTCTCTCTCTCTCTCTCTCTCTCTCTCTCTCTCTCTCTCTCTCTCTCTCTCTCTCTCTCTCTCTCTCTCTCTCTCTCTTCAGGTCATAGTTCAAGGAGTGACAGGTGATGGATACAAAAGTGATATTGCAATTGACGACATTTCCTTTCTCGATGGTTGCATTAGAGGAGGTACGAGTAAATTTTAAACTTTCAATGAATAGTGTACTTTGCAAACTTTTCAGCGGAAACAGAAATTAGTGTTTCTAAATAAGCAAAGCGACAACAGACATTAAATTAGAGTCATCCATCATTCTGATAACCGGAACAAACGACACTGTGAATCAAGTGGATACTGATCCGACTGATATCTAACTGTGGTGTAAAGCATTTAGTAGTGTGAAGTTGATTAAGGGGTTTATTTGCATATTTAATGAACTTTGTAATTAGGTATATAACTCTGAAATTACAGCACCAAAGTCTGTGAAATCGGGTACAGATATTGTTCTGATAAATATCTACTTGTACTGAGAAGCATTTTGCAGTGTCAGGTTAACAAATAGGTCATTTGCATATTTTACGAAGTTTTTTTAATTAGTCATATAACTCCAAAATTGTGATGAAATCTGCTGCAGATACTGATCCGACAAATATCTAATTGTGGTGTAAAGCATTTAGTTGTGTGGAATTAATTAAGGGTTCATTTGCATATTTAATGAACTTTGTAATTAGTGATATTACTCCAAAATTACAGCATTAAATTTGGTGGAACTTGCTACAGATGTTGATCTGATAAATATCCAATTGTACTGAGAAGCATTGAGCAGTACTGTCAAGTTAATAAATAGCTCATTTACATATTTCATGAATTTTTATAATTAGTCTTATTACTCCTGAATAACTGCATCAAATATGATGAAAACTGCTGCATATACTGATCCGATAGATATCTAACTGTTGTAAAGCATTTAGTTATGTGAAGTTAATTAAGGGTTCATTTGCATATTTAATAAACTTTGTAATTAGGTATATAGCTCTAAATTACGGCACCAAATTTGGTGAAACGTGCAATAGATATTGATCTAATAAATATTTAATTATGCTATGAAATATTGAACAGTGTCAAGTTAATTTAGGGCTCATTTGCATATTCAATGAACTTTGTAATTAGTGATATTACTCTAAAATTACAGCATTAAATTTAATGAAACGTGCTACATATGTTGATCTTATGGATATCTAATTTTCCCATGAAGCATTTAGCAGTGTCAAGTTAATTAACAGCTCATTTGCATATCAAATAAAGTTTTGTAATTAGTGATTTAACTCTGAGAGTACTGTGCGAAGTTGATAAAACCTGCTACATATAGTGATATAACATATATCTTATTGTTCTGTGAAGCGTAGTACTATTAATGTACCTGTTGTAAAACACGTGAGCAAATTCAGTTCACAACTTGTTACCGAGTTTCAAACGAGTTTGTTGGAATGGCTGAAATCGGTACAGACAAAGTGCAGACGTCATATCTTGGAGAGCGAAATCAAAAGAGACCGTGCTTATCGTTACATAACGTTTAAAACACAGCACAAATAATCCATTTTACATGCAAATTATTGTTCCTCATCGATACACCCTCTTTTGATGTTTCCGTTGTTGAAGAAAAGTTCCTGAGCAAAAACTATTTCGTCTCCATGCTAAGGGGATTTTTTCTAATCGTTTTCAGATTAGTACAACATTTACTGTTGACATAACGAGCACTACCAACGCTCAAAATATACCCTAAAACAAAAATCCTTATAAGCGTCCAGAAACTCCGGTCGATGCTTGGTCATGTCAATTATAATATGACACCACACACCGGATCGCTCACTATAGAGTCAGTCAATAGTGGCTAACTCTCTCAATAACGAATCTGGCTTCTCCTCTTCGAGGACAAAGATGACTTTATCTCACAACCAAGCGGAAGGAATACAAAACAAAAGAGTGAGTGATGAAGGAATCCCATTTTTGGTTCCGAAACACCGTTAAGAAGAATCATTCAATCAACAAACCGGTTTAACGGGACCCAGATCACATGACTAGGGTCAAAGCACTGTCGATTCACCGGTGTCTCGCCATGTATTCCACACAAAATAAATGCAATGGTGCTTTTATTCACCATATTAAACTATCTTAGTAGAGCCGATGTGTGGAGTTGCCCTCATTTTCCTTTATTACAGACAGAAGATCGTTTTTGACGCAAAGACGCTAGTAGGTATGAATTCTAAGATGTATTGGAGGCCATCGATGCTGGTTTAGTGAATAATTGAGGCTTATTGTGAAGGAAATCGGCCTCCGAACTCGGTGATGGGTGCGTATAACGGCCATTTCGTTGCCCAACTTCCCTTTATTCTATGCATACAACGCGGCGGCCGCTATGTATCACTACACTCGTACCTTTGGGCTCGAACTGATAAAGTGTTGAAGCATCGGCTGGCCGAGACGAAAGATTGCTACGCCAATTTGCTTACAATTCGATGAATTGAATTTTTTGCAATAAATCTTTGAATTTTTTTTTTATTACTTGTATGGATGAACGAAATGTCTCTTGATGTGGAATTCAGTCATCTATGATCAACTGTTCGGAATATGGTACGAATATGCACGGTTTTGTTCTAACTGTAAGTGTATAGGGCCGTTTATGAAGTTGGGTATTTTCCCCTCGCAAGGCTTCGAAAGCATGCATAATCTTGAAAATCTGTACACTATCGCCTACTCATTGCCGGGACTAGCTCAGGAAAAGGACACACACAAACAAGAAATGCCGTTCAAACAATAAATACCTTTATTACATGAGAAAAAACTATGTACAAAATTGATAAAACATTAACGAACTTTGAAGAAATTCAAAGAATTTTCAGTTCATGCGCGGAAGAAACTTCGGATGTCGCGTTTGTCGATACAATTGTCCTCTTCATCGAAGTCAAACCCATCGAAGTCTATATCGTCATATTCCCCCTCGTAATCAAACACGAGTCCCACGGCTTCATTTGATAAGTCGTCATCGAGTACAGGAATCTCCTCGGAAATCATTTTGTCTTCAATTCGAGTCCGTCGAGCGCATTCGCGATACCCGTGGAAAGGAACGATTTTTTCAACACGTGAAATGAGCAAATCGTACTTGATCGACATGTTCAAAAACCCGACTATCGTAATGTTCATGTTATGGTAGCCAAATGGCATCGAAATATTCGATTCGTACTTGATCAAGATGTTAAAAAATCTGCTTATTTTGACGGTAACAAAAGGACAGTGACGAAAAGACGGCATTGTACTAGATCGAGACGCTCAAAAATCCAACTCTTTTAATGTTCATTTACGTAGCGAAATCCAAGTGGGATTTTATCGCCAGGAACAATAGAACCGTTCCCGATTGACACGTTCCAAACGCCAACAATAGTGTGCTTGTTTTGAGGTTTGATACTTCACTTTGGCACTTATTTGTGACTTTGATAAGCAACGTAGGTGTCTAGGATATCCTTGTCTCATTACATGACAATGGCTCTATTGTTCAAGTCAGAATTTGGGTGTACCCTCTGGGGGTGTTATAAACGAACTAATGGCCAATTACGAATCGATAAAATAAACCTGGGGGTGTTATAAACGGGCGGGGTTTTAGAATCGGAGGAATACGGTAAAATTTTTAGTTACTATATTCAACCCGGAAGAATTAATTTCTCTCTCTCTCTCTCTCTCTCTCTCTCTCTCTCTCTCTCTCTCTCTCTCTCTAAAAAAAAAAGACGAAGGCAGTTTACGTTTGGTCAATCCGGTCTCTGGTTCCCAGAAAGAAGGACGAGTAGAGATTTTCCTACAGGGCCAGTGGGGGTCAATATGCAGTTTTGGAACCAGCTGGAACTTGGAAAAAGAAGGGAAAGTCGTGTGTCGACAGCTTGGGTATCAGAGCGCCGAGTGGACTCGATCGATCTATCCCGCCCCAGACACGACGCCAATTCTGCTAGATAATGTCCAGTGCAACGGTACCGAGGCAGCTCTGGTAGACTGCAGCCATGATGGGTACGGTGTCGTTGATTCGCGATGCACTCATCTTTACGATATCACTTTGCAGTGTTTAGGTAACTTTTATTCTAACGATTTATTTTTCAGATGCACAAACTCGAGATTTGACTTTTTGCTTGCTCTCGGGAGATATCGCGCGGTTTAATTTGAAGTAACGCCACCAAATTTCATTGAACGATGATAAAATGGTGCTCCCTTTACTTTGAACAGACGATTTCGATGACCTTTGGTACTCTTAACTGCACTAAAGGGAATGTGATGTCAAAATATCTTCTTTGTGTTAGTTTCAGTTCTAGAGCTCCGCCAACCAGTCTATACCAGTATTCAGACCCAGTCAGAAACAGATTTTTTACACAATAGCAAAATTACTCAAAATAATATATGGTTAATGAAACTCGCACAAAAAGAAAGCATACTCATGGTCAGTTTATCACAGCGTTCATGTTATTTGGCTGAGTAGGCATTGAATGTTCATAGCCATGTTATGGTCTCACTCCAAGATATTCTTTGTACATCAGAATTAAACTCATACATGTAACTTTTACAAGTGCAATGCAAAGAAGAGTCGATAAACATGTTTTTACAAGCAAAGATGCCATTAAATTAGTTTGGAAATAAATTCATGAACATTTTGTAATAAAGTCGCAAAGGAGCAATATTAACATTTTACCTCTACATATATATGTTACGCATAACATCACATCAAATGCCCATTTCAGAGGGCTGTGTGGACCCTGGTACTCCTACCAATGGTCGACAGACTGGTTCACCAGACTTTTCTCACGGCTCGGATGTGACTTTCGTTTGTAGCAGCGGATACGAAATAGAGGGTTCAAGTTCAATATCCTGTAACGATGGCACCTGGAGTGCACATATACCGATTTGCTCTGGTAAGTTTTTAAAATAAATAACAAATTCACGATTTGAAATGATAATGTGAAATGAGTTGTCTAATATCTTACTCCCCCCATGGCTAACGAATTACGCGAAAGAATATATATATATATATATATATATATATATATATATATATATATATATATATATATATATATATATATATATATACTGGTACAGGATACCTTCAAGATATTTCAGCCATTCGTATATTTGGGCGTTTGTTGCACATTTGTTGTGAAAATTCACCGATCATATCATACTACATGTATATAGGCGCTTTCATAAAAACAAGAACGCTATTGGCTACAATCATAAAACCAAAGGCTTTTAAATGTTTCAATATTCAAATTGAGATCACAATGCAGATATAAGTATTTCATCAGTTTCATAAATTTATTTAAAACAATATGAAATCTTTTTCAACATAAGGGTATCAGTTCCTATAGATCCTTGGATCACGAGAGTCCGTCTTCTCTAGTATAATCATATTTCCGTAATGTGAATACTCTTTTATTGATTCAGTGGTAGGATCTACCCATGATCAATTTGGAACATCAGCTAAACCAATGGTAGGAACTACCCATTATCCAATGGGAACATCAGCACGACCAATGATAAGAACTACCCATGATCCATTTGGAACATCAGCACGACCAATGGTTGGATCGACCCATGATCAATTTGGAACATCAGCTCAACCAATGGTAGAAACTACCCATGATCAAATTGGAACATCAGCTCGACCAATGTTAGGGACTACCCATGATCCAATTGGAACATCAGCTCGACCAATGTTAGGGACTACCCCCGATTTCATGTGGACGTCAAATCCGCCAGAGGCAGGGACTTCCCATGATTCAATTGCAACGTCAACTCAACCAATAGATATGACCACCAATGATCCTATTCGAGTAATGACGCAACCCATGCCAGAGACTACCCATGATTCAAACGGAACGCCAACTGCACCGATGATAGTTTCTACCCAAGATCAAAACGTAGTGAGAAGTCCAACTCCATCTGAGACGAGAAATACTGAAGCTTTACACGAAACAACGACCCAGCCTGTTGAAGAGTCTACTAAACAATCAATGAGAGTGATGACGTCACCAATAGTAGGCACAACCAAAAATTTAATTGGTTAGTATTTTACTCGCTATCGCAGGACATTCTCACTCATCGACCGAATAATGCGTGAAAATTGGCATATTTGTCAACTACAGTCACAGCAAATATATTGAACGCGATGTGCCTTGCGTTCAACAAAATTGTTATAATCTAGACTGAAAAACCTGTTTCAAAACATTTCTATAAGTACCATTTTAATAGCATATTTTTACGCCATGCATAGAGTTGTGACCGAAATTCCTTCGATGAAAATAAGTTGTTTTTTCATGAAATGTACACGGTATTATATCTTTAGGACTCTAACATTCATACATACACACATACATACATACATACATACATACATACATACATACATACATACATACATACATACATACATACATACATACATACATACATACATACATACATACATACATACATACATACATACATACATACATACATATGCAGTTTACATATGTGTGTATGTATTCGTGATTTCTATGAAACGGAAATGAATGTACATTTGGTCTAATTGATTACAACGATTTATTAATAGTATCTGACATTTTCTTTTAAAAATGAAATTCAACCTATAATCAAACAAGCATGAATGATTTTCTTTTAATTTTAGCCAGAGACAATTACCTCATCATATTTTTAACGTTTCATGTTAGTTGAAGATTTTCCATAAACTATAAACTTACACATCGTAAAATCCTCCTAAACTTGTTAATCTTTGCGCATGCAAACATATTTTGAAATGTTTTGCCTTGATGGCATGGAATATTCTCTCGGAAACTCAACACTTGTCATTCCAGCAAGCACGGATAGCGTTTCTACTCGCGATGAAAGATATGTGTACACCACACCTGGTCGATATGATGCTACGACAGCAGTATATGACCAACCTGGAAGCAGTCGTCTACGGCTTTCCACAGAACAAACTACTAGACTGCCTGAGCGAGTGACAACCAGTGAATCAGTGACGACAGACACTACGCACATACCTGGTATGTACTATTAACATTATGTAGGTTCGATATACTGTGCAGGCTATGGCTGCAATGGCTTGGTATTAAAAGCGTTGTTGTCATATTCCATTTGTTTGACAGCAACAAAAGCCTTGCCTGTTCATCTTTTATTTTCCTATATCAGAAATGTCTCTGTACGAGGGAGTATTTAACAATGCACCACCCGTCGGAAGCAAATAGATCCCTTATTTATCGAACAATTGACAAATTCTATGTAGCTGTGTTTAAATTTTTTCACTTTAGATTTTGCGTATTCTATAAATCTGCGAATTGTAAACTCCACCTCGAGAAGTGCAACCATTGCATGGCAAGATCAGTTTCAAAATGGCCGTCAAGTGGAAATTCTAGACTACCAGGTCAGATACACTGCCGACGGAGAAACCCAAATGTTGTACTCTTTATCCTCCCACTCGACCGTGATATTAATGGATTTGAGGCCTGGTACGCAATACATGGTATCTGTTACTGGAAACACTGTTATTGGAAGCAATACAAGCAACGAAGTCCAGTTTGTTACCGGTAAGGTAGTGAACATTACATTCTCTATGCAGGACATATATGTAGACTGCGTCTCGAAGATAGCTTTTTCGGTATTGAAAGTATTTTCTGGTCGACCGCATGTATTGAATCATGTCGAATCATCTATGCACTCCACTGTCCTATTTTCGTGATATAATAGATGATACAATTTTGCAGAGATACTTAACCGAGAGATATGGCCATTCTGAATTTCAGTTCAGAAGTCTCTCTTTAGCTTTTTAACCGTTTCGTTGTTTTATGTGATGGCGGAGCTCTTTTGTCAGTAAAAAGTAAGTTTCTGTCATGGCCTTGAAAGGCTATGGCTTTGGTTTTGTGTGTGTGTGTGTGTGTGTGTGTGTGTGTGAGAGAGAGAGAGAGAGAGAGAGAGAGAGAGAGAGAGAGAGAGAGAGAGAGAGATTCTAGGAAAGCCACTTAAGTGAAGACTTTCCAATATTATAAATAAGGCGAAATTCTCACTACAAAGCAACAAGGAAGGAGCTTACAAAAGTATCACTGATAACACCTTCAAGATACCCAGTCATTTCGCAACAAAGCATTGAGAACAACTCTGAATTAATTCTGTTTGTTTCGACGCGAATAAAAAAGATGACCTGGTAAGTGATATGTCATGGTGGATGATCAGAGCAGCCATTTCCTTGAAGATTATTACTCAGAGATGCAATCTTTGTTTATCAAAAAAAAGTAAAATATTTCTTACTGAAAAAAGCACTCTGAGCTAACCTCAAAATGTTGCCTCCAACACAAACATAATTTATCAAACTTCTAAATAATCTATGGATAAAGGAAAACTGAGTGACTTGATCATATGTATTCCACAGTACTAGAGCTCTCTCTCTCTCTCTCTCTCTCTCTCTCTCTCTCTCTCCGAATTATCTTTGAACTGACAGATCCCGAGCCGCCATTATGGATTGATGTAATCGACTTCGATTCAGACAGTATTCAATTGTGGTTTCAAGTTGGTTGGTCCAAGTATGATTTCTTCAGAGTCTCAATTCAGAAGAAAACTGGTGGTGACTATGTTGAGATCGATGCTACCTCACCAAAGGTCACATTAGAACAGCTTGTTCCGGAGACACTCTACGAAATAAGTGTGAAAACTGTGGTGAACATCGGTGGCAATACCTTTGAAAGCTCTAGATCAAAAACTGTTGTTAATAGTACAGGTAGGGCTTGTAGCGCGGGTCAATGATTTATGTGCATTCTTGATGGTATTTTACGCTAAATAATAAAAAGTGTCACTCAACGACACTAAAGATTTGTTTACTATGTATTAATTATGTCATACCATATCATATCATATCATATCATATCATATCATATCATATCATATCATATCATAATCATACCATATCACATCACCGTTACATCAATTTAACTTATATCATATCATATGGCACTACATATCATATCACATCAAATTATCTTATATTGTATCATATGGTATCGTACCTCATCATAAATACCATGTCATGTCATGCTTTCAAGTCGTTTCACCCATACGATGCCATATCATGTCATCTCATACATTTCATCAATTATAAGTACAGACAAAATTTACTCTAACTTTGGTTACAACATACATCTTACAGTACACCTAATTGGCGGTAATCAGTCCTATATGATACTGGCATGTGTCGTCGTGTTTCATGGCGCTTCAAGCTGCTATATCGTACCAGACAGAGTTTATTGTTAGCTTGCTTCATATTGAAATTTCCGAACCGTTTCTTTACCTTTAACTTAACTTACAAAGATAAACTAATTGTCTACCTCTGAAACTCTCCAGTAATATAGCGTTCATTTTCGGTTCCAGCTCTCGATTATTGTGCATCCGACCCGTGTCCAGGGAGTACCACTTGCATCAGTTCTTCTGCCGGCTATTTCTGTAACTGTCCATCGGGAGATGCTGAGCAGTGTTGGCAGAAATCAGGTTTGTACAAAACGAGAATGTTCCCGAAACTTTAAACATCTGACGCAATTTTAAAAATGTAGATGAATTCATTTCTATGGAGAGGTTTTCAAAATACTTTGTGAAGACAAATGATAAAATTATTGTGTTTAATTTTGATCATGATATTTTATCCAATTACTCAAGGGAGGTTTACCTCATCACACAGCTTACTGTCAGCCACTCACTAATATTCACATTGACGGCACGTAAAGTTTATGTCTGGATGTGACTGATCAATGCGGCTTTTATAAAGGAGATATTTTTTAAAGAAAGTCCAAAAATCAACACTTATCTCAAAAACTTGAAATAAAATCACTACTCAGAGGTCTAGGTGGCCTATATATCGATTCATTCCATTTTCTTAGATGGCAAACAAGAAAATTCAGTTCCCATGTCGTTCACACTGGAGAATGCTGAATACTCTGAAGAACTGGCCGATCGGACATCACCAAAATTCAAACAACTAGAAAAAGACATTATCGGAGAGGTGAGGTAGCTTTTATTGAATTGATTTATATCCCCCTCAGATAATAATTATTGGATTGTTCCTTCATACCACATGGTCTGGAAATTAGTTCCTTTACAGGGAACAATGCTAGGGAACATAACGGCGATTGCCAAGCAAACGTGTATAACAACTATGGCGTTATGAGGCGATATACACCTAAGGCACGTAGTGAGACCCTGTGGCATTATGTGGCATTATGTGGCGACACCTTTATTTCAAAATCAGTGAATCCCCAGCATTTGTTATGAATGCACCCGATACGGACCCGACTAGTTCATCGAGAACTATTTCCGTAATCCTTACTAGATCTAAGATCTTTCGAACATGCACATGCATATATTATGTCTATATATTTATTGTGAAATAAAATTCACTTTACTTCACTGCACTTTACAATTAATGTAATGACATACCCTTCACGTGTTCAACTGTCAATGTCAATCTTGCATATGTATACTTTTGTTATCCTTCAGATAAGTCAGCTTTATGCTAACAATAGTGACTTCGAAAGAGTTGAAATAACAGAATT
This sequence comes from Ptychodera flava, assembly GCF_041260155.1. NCBI lineage: Eukaryota > Metazoa > Hemichordata > Enteropneusta > Ptychoderidae > Ptychodera > Ptychodera flava. Next base: position 34,187,850 of record NC_091946.1, on the reverse strand, counting down.
TCGGTGAGTATAAATGTTTGTCAGCCCACGACCTGATTTCAATAATCTTTGTCGACGTGAGTTATAACTTTCGCAAACTGTCCGACACTACTGAGATAAGAGTTAGCGCTACTGATGCTGATACAGTCCAAGGTTTATTGTATAGATTGTAGCAGAGTTTGGTTTTGTAATCGTTGATGTCGAGGAAACACATGCGGAAACACTGTACCTTCTGTGAGAATTCGTTGTTAAGAAAGCGATATAATTGTGGTAGATGAATTATTTCTGCGCAAAATAAAGGACACGGAATTAACATTTTAATGCTTGAGGATGCTTTCAAGTTTGTAAGTTTGTCATTCAAAATGACATCGATCTGGGTAAGAGTTTTGTATCAAATGTTTTTGTTTGTTTGTTTGTTTGTTTGTTTGTTTTTTAATTTAATGAAAAAACGTCCGGGTCAAGGAGTAATTTCGACAGATCTGAACGAGGCTTGACAATAATAATCGTCGATATATAATTTCAGGCCGGGATCAATTGTTGTGGTAATGAATATCGTGTTGCATGACAATGCCACCGAATCTGCCATAGAGAGCGCTGTTGAAAGTGCGACGTCTCATCTGAGCATGAACGGCATCTTGAATTACATGACATCAAATGTGACACGTCAGAAAGGTAATGGGAATAATGTCTCACAATTACTCGTGACGTTTAATTTTATATGAGACCCTATTTCGCACATGCAAATGTGCAGTGGTTGTACATAGCAGAGTCATTTCTTGCACCATAGTAATAGAGAAATTCCGCCTAAATTGATCGGACTGATGCACACATTAAGGTAGTATGCACCTCGAACGTAAAAAACTTGAATTTTTGCGCAAACTTTCCTCAATTGAACTTTCAACACTCGACTTACCGAATCAAGAATAAAGACAGGGGTCACCGTGCAAAGTTTGGTACTAGAGAAACAAATTACCTAATATTTACCGATATTTGCAATTAAAAATGGCCGCCATTCCCGTGTTAACTCTATGGAGAATGATAAAATTTGCGATTTTCAAAAATCGAAGAGAATGAAAATCTTTCGTACTCCAAAAGCTTTGTAAAATGCGCCCCACAAGTGGTAGATCAGAAAAGAATTGTAAACTTTTAGAGTGCGAATATCTGTCTCCAAGGCGCGTACTACCTTAATTAAAACAATTGCTACTTTATTTCTGAATGCAACGTAACCGGATCTAGGATATAGAATTTGATTTTATAATGTGACATAATGCTGTGTCTATTATTCCCGAGACCACATTTGTGTGTACCTGCTGGCCAGGATGTAGTGGATAAGCCAGGTAAGCTTACTTATGAAACAGTTTTGTGGCTCTCGTCTTCCTGGCACCCTTTCAAAATCGAAATATCAGCCTTGCCGATCTGACAAGCAACCAAGTGATACACAATATACAACCTTTTTCAGAATTAGAAATTAAACTGTTTACACTAATTGGTTTCAACTGGAGCAAGCTGGCACACTGTAGTAAAAAAGCAAAACGAAAGAGCAAATATGGCTTTTATCTATCTATATATATAGAAATAGTTTTATATATATATATTATATATATATATATATATATATACCAAAAATCCATTTTATTCACATGTTTAAATGAGCAGAATAGTTTTCTAGTCTATAACGTCATTTTATTTCAGACTACTGTTATGGTAAGCCCTGCCAGAATGATGGGATTTGTGTTTCTGGGTCTGCCGATTACGTATGTTACTGTCGAGATAACTACATCGGAAAGAGATGCGAACATGGTAGGTAAAAGCAAATCAGACGACTTTGTAAACATTTTTTTCTCAATTTGTGCAGTTTCCTTTTTCACATAGATGAAAATTGAATGAGATTTCTTGTAAAAAGGTATGCAGACTATCGGCTACACTATTGAGTCTATATTATATATATATATATATATATATATATATTATATATATATATCATTTTCAATCTAGCAGTGCATGATTATTTGACATATATTTGATTCAAAGTTACTAGTATAGAGGAAAAATGAATCTAACCATGAGAGAAAATGCCAAGAGAGTTTGACCGGTTGACCTCGCTGTTAATTTTATGCAGGAAATTACAATAACAATGCTTGGTCGAATGACGCAGTGCCTTGAGGGTGGGATCACCAGTGGTATATGGGGAGGAGTACCTTCCCGATGGTGATAAGTGGTGCAGATTACCGTCGCCTAGGTGACTGGCGTATACGCGTGCCAAAAGACACCTATGGTTGATTTCCTGTTGACCAGTCGGATGGCAGAGTTGCAAATACCTGGACTGAACCATTTGATTTTTTGTGGGTGTCGGTGGTACTTTGACAATATAAGTAAAGATGCACATATATTGAGTTTATTGTCTTGTTTATGAGCGGCCAGTATTTCCAACAGCATAAATTATGTGCATTTTTCCAACAGCATAAATTATGTGCATTTGCCCTTGAAGGAATAAATAATTTTCGAATAAAACATCGCGAATGTAACTACATTCCTTAAGCTCGACGTACACTTAAGTGCCCCAAAGAACCATGAAATCGCCCGACTTTCGATTGAAGAGATGAGTTTTGCCAAACCGCGTATACAGAAAAAGTGGCAGATGACTTTATTTTTAGAATCATAGACAGTATAGCGAGATATAAAAAATGTGAAACAGGCTCCCCACCTAACTATCCTAAATGTTTTTGTGTCGAGTTTGTGTTTGATTCGTTTCGAAAATGTGTTCCTACATTTATCCGATTGTTTGTGTTAATGAAATGTTTGTTTCGCTTTGGATATTTGTAGAGAAGTTTGGATTAGTGTATACGGTAATGTTTTGTTTGTGTTGGGAAAGCTTATGGCGAGACGCAGCCGGACCTATGTTGTTACAAAAGTTGATAGAGTCGCCCTTTGACGCTTGCATTTCGAAACCCGAGTGTGGTTTCTCATCAGTCGCAGTGTAGATTCTTTCCTTAGTTTGTGTTTGTGAAAATTATTTTAATGCATTTTAGTGGTCTTGCTTTCCGATTAGCGAGGCAAGTATATTAATTTTGGTCACGTTGTGAGTCCGTTTGGTGGTTCGGTTTGTTTGTTCTATATTTCTTTACTTCGGTAAATTTTGTTTTGACTGGTGTGTCTTTTAGATTTTTGCGGAGGTTTGTGAATTTTTAGGCAATAAGTACCACTGCGGGGTACGGATTTTATGTTTATTGGATCAAGATACTTACAAGTATCCTGGTTGATGTGCTTGTTCTCGTACATTTTAATTAATAGTTCATTTACTTTGTTTACTGTTTGTTCTGGCTTGTTGTGTATAATACTGAGTGTTACGTAATTGCCTTTCGCATTCGAGTACGTAATCGTTTGTGTTGACAATAACGAAAAACCGACCCTTGTCGAAGGGTTATTTTCCCAAAATTTGTCCAATGTTTGCAAGCTGGTTTATCGCGATTCTTTTGGTACGCGACATGTTTTGTTTCCTTGTTTGAAAGGGTATCTCTAGAAGTGCGAGTTTAGAAGCTTCAGATAGCTTTCAAGTTTTTGGTTTTTTTGTTGTTCGTGGAGTTCAATTTGACTTTTCTTTGAATTGGTGTTGTTGCGATTGTTTGTGTCTCACAATGTAGCGTAGTCACATTTTACGACTTTATTTGTTGAAATCCTGAGGTGGTTTTATTCTGTTTGGTATTGTTGGTGTCCGAATTAATTTTAAGGCTTTTGCGTAGTACTATTTTTCGGAGTTTCATAGTTTGAGCGATGATAGGTTGTTGTTGAATTTCATGTTGTTGTCGGCTTTTCTTTGGAAATAGCTGATTTATTTCCACGGCCATGTTTTCTGTTACGTTATGGTGATTGTTTATTTTGTATTTAATCTTGTGTTTCAGTTGTTTGTTATGTGTACGATTTTTGTTATTTCTTTTAAGTGTTTGTGTGTTCTATGTCATTTTATCGTATTTTATGGTAGTTCCCTTTTTGGAGTATTTGGTGGCCCTGAAAAGGGCCGCTTGGTATGGGTTTTTGTTAGCACTTGGCGCGTTTGTTTTGGCAATGAGCCTGGCTTTTTTATGCTTCTTTTCGCCGATTCGATGTGCTTGGTGAGTAGGTGTTTGCCGCCTTCTTGTCACTGTGTGTGCGTACATGGACAGTTGCATAGCCCTTGAATGTGGTCTCGATTTTGATCAAACTTACAATTAAGGAGTATATATCAAAACTGATAAATGATTTATGTGATTACTGTAGCTATAGATAGGCTACAATCAGGACGGGCAGCGACGGGCAGTAATTAGTAGGCAAAACAGGTGGTTTTCACCGTGGGTAGAACTCGGTGCAATGATACTGAACATTAATAGTAAGCCTGTCACCTTGAAGGTAATGCTGTAGGTGAAACAAGGACTTCAAACACACGATGGTACAAACAACACCACAAGTGAAACGTACACATAGAAATACACGCGTTCCTACGTTGTGCCCACCCGGGCCACGCGATTAAAATATGACTGATACTGCTGGATAGTGTTAATTGGGTCGGTAAACAGTCAATTAATAGTTTAATTGCTACCTGGGTGATTGGCAGGTCGTGTCCAACGACGCATATGCAAAGCAGGCCAAAAGACAAAAGCCCCCAAAGTTATTGACAGCTGGCCAGGGGTCACCATGAATACGTAATGAAGCTTCACTACGCAGAAACTGCGTAGTCAAGCCCTTCTTAACCGGTCAAACTCTCTTGGCATTTTCCGGCATGTAACGAGAAAGAACAAATGAATGTTGTACTTTGCCTCAGTGTTGAAAATTAACATAATTAATAATTCATAAATTGAGCAATGTTATATAGCGCTTTGCCAGCTCCATTAAAAGACTAGCTGTTTCCGCTGACACAAGAACTAACAGTTTCTTTGCTGTCCACACAGAGTATATTGTACTCGATAGAGGAAGTCAGACTATGTGGTTCTTGGAGGAAGAGAAAGTGATAAACCCAATTATGGAGATACGATCTCTGGTCAGAAATCCAGAATCTGTTCTGGAATACGGGCTGAAAAATACCGCTGACAGTGTCTTCTTCAAATTGGACACAAAGACGGGTCAATTGAACACAACACTTGGAAGTTTCGACAGAGAATCTCGCGAGAATTACCAACTTGGAATCACTTTGACAGGACGTGCGTCCCGGTCTGTTCTTGATATCACTATTCATGTCGAGGACATTAATGACAACAATCCTGTTTTCCATAATACGCCTTATTATCCCAAAGTTATGGAATATTCTCCAGTTGGGACACTGATAACGACTTTAACGGCTGCAGATCCAGATCAAAACGACGACCTGAATTATTCTCTCTCATCTGACCAAAGCTCCCTGAAGTACTTCTCGAACCTGGTGTCAGTTGAAAGCAAAACTGGTCGAGTAATTCTGACAGGCACCCTCAACAGGAAATTGTTGAAAGAAGACGGCTACCTGGTCGAGAATGAGAACGTTGCCATACCGATAGCAGTGAGTGACGGGGCGACGAGCACGCGTGGCACAATATTCCTGGATGTAGTACCACTGTTTGTCAGACCAACTGTAACGAGCAATGAAACCACTAGGTTACGGCTTTCACTGCCGGAAGACGCAGCAGTCGGATCCTTTGTAGCCGACGTTAGACTTCCTGAGAGCGATGACGTGGAATATACCTACAGAATATTTAAAGCCGATAACTATAATAACTTCAGTTTCGCCGTCAATGAAACGTCGGTCAGTAGTGATCATTACAACGCTATTACAAGGCATACAGTACCTTAGACCTTTCGCCGTTTTATACACTTTTATGAACTTTTGCAAAACTATAATATACGAGGCAAATCCGATTACATTATGGAGTGCAAAGCTTGCTTGAGTCCATTAAGGGCCCGTAGGGGTTACAATATTGCTATTATTTTATAGTTTTGGTAAGTAGAAAACATCTGGGGCGAGAATGCTTGATAAATTGATACATTATCAGTAATAATCTTGAGGTGACGTCACAAAATTAACTGATATTGACAATTCTGTAATATGATATGACATAACTACATTTAATTATTACAACAATGCAAAAGTAACCTCTTGTCCTTAAGCTTTCTTAAAGCAATCGTATGAAAAACCTTACCAAGTATACGCTAAGCTTATATTGCGTAAACAAAACTACTTTTCTTTACTCATGTTTCACTCGCGTTTGTGAGTTCGTTAATTCTCATTTGTAACATTCCTTTCACCTTTCAGGGAGTGGTTAGGACGACGCAGACACTTGACAGAGAGGAGAGGGACGATTATGGGTTTTACGTGTTTGCCCTCGACAACCACTGTCTGACAAGCACTGAGGTGAGTTCAAAAGCTGAAAACGCCCTCTTTTAGAAATAGCAGTACGATTTTCTTATGAAGCGTAGTATTACATCTTGTATCTAATTTGCTTGAAGAAAGATAATTATCTGGAATGTCTTTATTGTAAATGTAATTACCTCTGTCAATATCTGTCTATATCAATGTCTGTCTGTCAAACGGGCAAATGGTCGGATGAATGAACGAGTGTCTATTTTTAAAGATGCAGTATGAAGTGATTGTATCAATTTCTAGAGAAAGACATCGAGAGGGAAAATGGGGGAATGGGGAGCAGTAAGGTGGATAAGGAACTCTACATTTGACGAGGTGGTTCCACATGCAGACATATAATCGCAATCATACCAATCCATAATCCAATAACACTAGGTCAAAATTTGTAAGACAATAGTTGTAAACATAGACACAAAACAGCACAGGACAGACAGTAAATAGAAGGTACAAACAAAGTCAAATTCATGAAAGAAAGATATATGGACCTCTGGCCAAAAGACCAAGAAGTGATGTCAGGTGTTTCGAAAATAGTAAGCGCATCCTGCCCCACATGTGGCACCCGCCATATATCAATCTGTAAGTCAGATAGGTAGTGGTCACTAACTAAGGCCCAATGTCACCGATGCCATCAGTGATCATTTGTCGAAGAGAGATATTGTATTTATCTACCAGCTTGCGATACCTGCCAAAAAAGCGTTTGAATGTAGAGACAAGTCTTGCTCTGGTGTAACCTATATATCATGCATTCTGTAGAAATGCTGCTTGTGAATCAAGATGCGCACAAAACTGTGATTGACATTTTCTGTAACATTACCAAGGCTTCAATGTGGTTCCACTTGGCAGGTGTATATTGAACTTCGTGTGGAAGATGTGAACGACAACGCACCTGAGTTTCCAGAAACCTCGTACAGCGCAGAGATTCGAGAAGACGCCACCAGTGCCCAGACTGTGTTTGTAGTAAGTATTGCGCACATGGTCATAAAAGTAGTAGGGTGACAGAGCCTTTTTCACAACTAAAATCATGTTGAGGCCAAATTTGCATCTTTTCGGCGTGCAGCAGATTTATCTGCTTGCTTACTAGTATTTTGCTCCCCTTAGTAAGTCGTTTCGCTGACTAAGCCACGGTGCTCGATATCAAGAATATCACCTGAGATATAATGCAATACAGAAACGTCTGCGATGAATATACATTTTCAAACTTTGTACAATGCGAAAAAAACCTTCAAGAAGTATCGTGCATTCTCAAATTCCAGCTACTGCAGTCGATTTGGAGAGGGTTCAATACTGATGTTCAATCGCCTTGGAAGTTTTCAGCTCTGAACTTGGCATCGGCAGCTCAATATCATTCAGGGTAAATCCATACATTTGAAATTGAAATTTGCTTTTCCATCCATGCCTTCAAAATATCCATAACACATGGCTTCTCCTCGACAACATCAAAATGATACAAAGTTTTATCGTTTCAGCAACCACCTATCAGAGCAACCGACAAAGACATTGGCACAAACGCTGAGATAGCATTCTCTCTGTCCGGACAAGGTCACGAACAATTCACGATTGACCCTGAAACTGGAACAGTTAAGACTAGTGAGAACAACAACCTTGATTATGAGACGACCAAGATGTACAGCTTAACCTTGACGGCACGAGACATGAATGGTGATGCAGGTGGTCAGTGGAACAGCGTTCCCTTGATCATCTACATCACAGACTACAACGACAACAAACCGTTGTTTTCACACCCGAATTTAAGCCTTCAGCTTTCTGAGGCGACGCAACCTGGAACGTCGATAACCTCCATCAATGCTACGGATGCCGATGAGGGTCTCAATGCAGCTTTACTATACTTTATTAGTGAAGGTAGCCAAGGCAAGTTTAAGGTGGATTTACACACTGGTGAACTCTCCGTGCTCGGTCATTTGGACAGAGAAACTACAGAATTTTATGATCTTGAAATAATTGTGCGAGACCAAGGCCTCCACGTTCTGGATAATGCTGTCCATGTTCTTATAAATGTGACCGACGTCAATGACAATTCGCCCTTGTTTACTGAACTCTTCTACAGTGCGCATGTCGTAGAGAACGCTACCCTGGCTTTTCAAGTCATCTCTGTCACAGCTAGTGACGCGGACACGGGCGACAATGGCAGGGTTACCTATGCCCTTGACAGCGCGCAAGAATTTGTCATAGATCCAATGACGGGAATAGTAACAACAAGACTTCAGCTGGACAGAGAAAACGTAGACTCGTACAATCTTGTTGTCATGGCGACAGACAACGGTGACGTCAGGCTGTCTTCAACGGCTACTGTACGAATTGTCATCGATGATGTTAATGACAATATTCCAAAGTTCAGCAAGACGGAGTACACATCTACTCTGCTTGTTAGAAGCAGTAAGTTAAGAAATGGAACGATCGCCACCATCGTCTCCGCTTCTGATCCCGACTCGGGGGAGAACGGGAAAGTTGCCTTTTCTGTCGATGATGCAGAGCACAGCCAAACGTTTTCAATCGATTCAAGTGGAGTTGTCAGGGTGAATCGGGACAAACTTACAAACAGCGAGTTGATAACCTTCAACATAACCGCAAGAAACGATGTTTCCCCGGCACAGTTCGACCGTGCCATCGTGGTCATTGTTTTAGAACATCCATTAAAAACATTAGCCTTTGATGTTGAGGACTACGAGTTCAGAGTGACCGAAAATGTCATCGCAGATCTGGGAACCGTTCGAGTTCTGAACTCATCAGGTATTACCTACAAGCTGCCCTTCGATATTCCAGGAATACACATCAACAGTACATCGGTGGGTAATTCTGTCATTCAGTCTACTTTTTTCAGAAGGCAAAGGGGGTTAGTCGATAGTTCGGAAACTTCGAATTTATCTGACGTTGTCCTAATAATTCTTTATTTTCCTGGAAGAAAAATCTTGACCATGCTTTGATTTTTGCAATCGTCTGCTTGCTAGACCGTTTTGTCACTTGTGATGAGAACCCAATATTTGATATTCAATATCTTTTGTTTTACTTTTAAAAAGGGTGTCATTACATTGACCAGTCCACTGGACAGAGAAATCAACCCACAAGTCATCTTCAATGTATTTGCAGAGAGTGAATACATCGCCGAAGGTCTGGCATTTACAACAGTGAGTAGACCACGTCTTGAGTACACTTTAAGTACAGCACTATAAACCACGGGTACTTAATCTGTTTACCACTCATACACCATGTGCGCACCATGGGTGCTACATCCATAGGTGCATTATCTACACCTTATTTACACACCTGGTTTATGATTGGCAAACCACTATCACTCACGTGGGCTCCTGATCAAATATCGCAAGTGGGCTTCTGAACCACTTTCAACATTGCATAATTTTGTTGTGTGATATAAATACAAACAGTCCAATTCAAAATCAAAACTCATGAGGATTTTTCATAGCCAGGGACAAAAACAATGACTGACCAGGATTATAGCTCTATATAAACAGCCAAAAGGAACAGCGCCAAATTGCATATATCTATGACATCGAATAAACATCATATAGTATCGAAATAAGATATTATCGACAGTGCCATCCAACATTGTCCACGTTTTCAGATAAGACTTGATCCTATTATATCATGGCACTAATCAACGTTTCGTGAAACTTTGTCAAGAATATCAAAACGATCGATATTCCTATTTTTAATGTAGACGATGGTATCGATATTTCTATTTTCGATTCTAGACGACACGTATCCCATATTGTTCTTTTGTACACTGTCACGCCTTCATACATACAGTGGCAGCCAGACTTAGATTAGCGGACGGACAGGCTGGAATAGATAGGTTTTAGGTGGAGAGACATATTTACAGGAAGAGAGTAGGAAAATATTCGCCCTTTGCGTACTGAGGACTGGCAGGAGGCAAACAGATCGACACACCAACTGAAAACCAGGCGGACAGACGTATAGACTAAGGGCTCACTACTGAACAAATGTAATAATAATAATAACAAGGCAGTATTGCTGAAGGCAATGAGTACTTGGGCAGTGATAGAGTAATTTTGAGGACAATATATACTACTATTCAAATATGGTCTTGAATTTCCTCCTGTCAATGAGGCATTTGATTAACTGGTTATTAAACGAAGCAATGGCATGACAACGGCAAAATATGTCTAGCAACTTTTGTGGAGTTTGAGGCAGGGGTTCTTTATTTATAGTGGAAATTGCTTAAACTCCTTAAATATTCAAATTACAGCAAATTTCTTTTGTTCTCGATGGTAGATGTCTAATATTTAGATGGGCATATTTAGATTTCTACCCTATAGTTATCCCTATATACCAAAAATCGGACATCCAGCTCTATTGGCTTGCTCAGAATTAGATATGTGCATAATTAATAAGGTACAATATGTGGTGTCATAAGGTGTCCCATCATACCATTTATGAAGGGTGTAGCACTTGTGGTTACTGAGTTGTGGACAGATATATATATTTGAGGTCAAAGGTCATCGAGGTCACGTGACATTTTGTCAAAATAATTGTATTGCTAAGTTATTCCTATATACCAAAAATCAGACCTCTAGCTCTATCGGCGCGCCAAAATTATATATGCGCATAATTAATAAGGTACAATATGTGGTGTCATAAGGTGTCTTATCATACCAAATATGAAGGATGTAGCACTTGTGGTTACTGAGTTGTGGACAAATATATATATTTGAGGTCAAAGGTCATTGAGGACACGTCACATTTTGTCATAATAATTGTATTGCTAAGTTATTCCTATATACCAAAAATCAGACCTCTAGCTCTATTGGCTCGCTCAAAATAAGATATGCACATAATTAATGAGATACAATATATGGTGTCATAAGGTGTCCTATCATACCAAATATGAAGGGTGTAGCACTTGTGGTTACTGAGTTGTGGACAAATATGTATATTTGAGGTCAAAGGTCATTGAGGTCATGTGAAGTTTTGTCAAACAAATTATATTGTTAACTTATCCCTATATACCAAAATCAGACCTCTAGCTCTATTGGCTCGCTCATAATTAGATATGCACATAATTAATTGGGTACAATATGTGGCGTCATAAGGTGTCCCATCATACCAAATATGAAAGGTTTAGCACTTGTGGTTACTGAGTTATGGACAATAATGTATATTTGAGGTCAAAGGTCACCAAGGTCACATGATATTTTGTCAAAATATCTGAGATATCTGCGTGAACTGATGGACTCACTGATGGACTCACGGACGGATATGAGGCAATCTATAAGCCCCCTGGACTTTATCCGTGGGGACAAAAAAACTGTGTCACTGCATCCTTTAGGCAATATGAATACGATGAGAAACTAAATTTTTATTTTTCTTGGCATCATACATGCGAGTCTATGGAGAACTGCCTTATACATGGGAGTCTATGGAGGTGTAAACTAAAAAGTCCTCTAACACGGCCAAATTTGATAGCATTGTGAAACAAATCGACGTGCATCTGTATGGGGTTGGGTACTAGGCGTGAACGGACGGACGGACGCACGGACATGACCAAACCTATAAGTCCCCTCGGACTTCGTCCATGGTGATTAAAAACAACGCAACAGTTATTACAGCTACACCGGCGGTAGGTTCATATCCAGAGCCCCGTACGGTCTGCCGCCGTCGCTTGAAAACAATCTCATGCACCCGGCCATATGGGCAGCTGGCCGGATGCATGACTTCCCGGAGAAGGCGAGCTGTCACGTTCAAGCTCAGGATTATTTGTCGATCAAATTTCAGTAAATTTACCTTACCTAGATGAAATTTTGTCTATAGGCTGAAATTTCGCCGAAGTTTGACAAAATTACATCGATTTTTCAGGTTCATATGCGACATTTTGAGTTTTGAGTGCAGACAGAAATACGTTTTGAGGCAACAAGGCTGCGACCCCATGTTGACCCCTAGCCCTGCGTACGATGCTATGTGCTACAGTGAATAAAAGACTGTCATTTTTTGAAGCGATCGAGTAGCTGAGGTAGGCTGGGATACGACTTGGGCCCAAGAACGCTGAATTTCGGCAGTAATTTGGCTTTTTACGTCAAGTCCCAAAATGGATTTGAAGTCACCGACCCAACGTACGGGTCTTTGCAGGGCTGTGGTGAGCGGGGCGATTAGCTGTAGCGGAACACACAGCATCGTACGCAGGGCTAGTTGACCCCCAAGTGAAAATGTGTTCGCGATCAAATCTTCCTATATTTTTTTTCAGAATTTTCAACAAAATCATTGCTTCTTACATCTTTGTAAAATATAAAATACTAAATAAAACTGCGATGTGCCATGTCTCCAGATTTCTAAAATATCGTTCGTTGACCGTTCGACGGAATACTCATTTCGCAAACTTGTGACGCAGTTGAAATTCAATACTGACCGCCAAATAATCTTAATGAGACGAGATCAGTCTAGACATCCTCCAAATTATCCAACCATTCGCATTGGAGTTCAGCTCGCTTAGAGTATCATAACATTCTTCGGCCTTCTTTTAGATCGACCCTAATATCTCCCATTTAGGAAATAAATACACAAGCTACCTCGACAAAACTTCGTGCACCATCCAAGACCAAACGCACTACAAATCTGTCTTGACGTCATCATCTCCTTACATGGTAATCGGCATACCGTATTTTTTAGCAAAGGGGACACAGAGTACGTCGGAGTATTCAGTTTCAAAACGTATTACATTGTGTGATGTTGTCAAAAAAAAGTCATGTTACTGCAGTGGTATAAATTACAAAACACAAAAGTTCAAATCAGTTTATTTTGGACTGGCTTTACCCAACATTTCATATTGTTTCTTATGCCAGATTTGACCACGTACTTACTGGCGACCCCTTTTCATGCAAATTTTGTGTCAAATGATGTGTTCCCCTGGAAAAACAAACGTACGATTTCTAAATGAAGGAGGCGAAATTTGCCCTCAAGACTCGAAACCACCCCTTATGGGGTGTACCTAGCTATTTTTAACGAGCTTCTCGAATCTGCAGCTCTATTTTGAAATGATGGTCTGGTTTTCTCAGCTCAAGGATAAGTGTACTCCATCGCTGTGGGCATTACTATTCTCAACCGGGGGTACAGTTTCCAGTCGTAATGTTTTTCATTGTGTCCGGGATATAAAACCTTTCCTTTTCAAACTTTCTCTTTGATTAACACTAATCCACATCTTGTCAGTGATTAAACATGTTTCAAGTTTAAATGTTAAATTCTGGTCTCGAGCCCTCCTGTTCGACCAAACCGAAATTACCTCTCCCACTTTGGCTCGTCCAGTGGGTGTAGCAAGGGTCGTGCCATCGCCTAGGAAACGGAGGGTGCATCAATTGTTGCATTTCGATGCACATTTTGATTATATTCAGAAGATTTTATGGCAAAAACTCAGATAGAGAAGCATTTATATTCACATCTCACTTATTCAAGACTGGCTGAGAGCAGCACTCCCATTCAGTTAACATCATTACGCCATTTATTATGCCAAGGAAGATGAAGCCAATACATTTTGCCCTCCCTGGTCTCAGCCAGAAATGGTTATACCTTACATTTTTTTCCCACGGAATGAAAACAAATGTACTTGGGCTGAGGCCCAAGTACAATAATAATAATAATAATAATAATAATAATAACAAGGCAGTATTGCTGAAGGCAATGAGTACTTGGGCCGTGATAGAGTAATTTTGAGGACAATATATACTACTATTCAAATATGGTCTTGAATTTCCTCCTGTCAATGAGGCATTTGATTAACTGGTTATTAAACGAAGCAATGGCATGACAACGGCAAAATATGTCTAGCAACTTTTGTGGAGTTTGAGGCAGGGGTTCTTTATTTATAGCGGGAATTGCTTAAACTTCTTAAATATTCAAATTACAGCAAATTTCTTTTGTTCTCGATGGTAGATGTCTAATATTTAGATGGGCATATTTAGATTTCTACCCTATAGTTATCCCTATATACCAAAAATCGGACATCCAGCTCTATTGGCTTGCTCAGAATTAGATATGTGCATAATTAATGAGGTACAATATGTGGTGTCATAAGGTGTCCCATCATACCATTTATGAAGGGTGTAGCACTTGTGGTTACTGAGTTGTGGACAAATATATATATTTGAGGTCAAAGGTCATCGAGGTCACGTGACATTTTGTCAAAATAATTGTATTGCTAAGTTATTCCTATATACCAAAAATCAGACCTCCAGCTCTATTGGCGCGCTCAAAATTATATATGTGCATAATTAATGAGGTACAATATGTGGTGTCATAAGGTGTCTTATCATACCAAATATGAAGGATGTAGCACTTGTGGTTACTGAGTTGTGGACAAATATATATATTTGAGGTCAAAGGTCATTGAGGTCACGTCACATTTTGTCATAATAATTGTATTGCTAAGTTATTCCTATATACCAAAAATCAGACCTCTAGCTCTATTGGCTCGCTCAAAATAAGATATGCACATAATTAATGGGGTACAATATATGGTGTCATAAGGTGTCCTTTCATACCAAATATGAAGGGTGTAGCACTTGTGGTTACTGAGTTGTGGACAAATATGTATATTTGAGGTCAAAGGTCATTGAGGTCACGTGAAGTTTGTCAAACAAATTATATTGTTAACTCATCCCTATATACCAGAAATCAGACCTCTTGCTCTATTGGCTCGCTCATAATTAGATATGCACATAATTAATGGGGTACAATATGTGGCATCATAAGGTGTCCCATCATACCAAATATGAAAGGTTTAGCACTTGTGGTTACTGAGTCATGGACAATAATGTATATTTGAGGTCAAAGGTCACCAAGGTCACATGATATTTTGTCAAAATGTCTGAGATATCTGCGTGAACCGATGGACTCACTGATGCACTCACTGACGGATATGAGCCAATCTATAAGCCCCCTGGACTTTATCCGTGGGGACAAAAAAACTGTGTCACTGCATCCTTTAGGCAATATGAATACGATGAGAAACTAAATTTTTATTTTTCTTGGCATCATACATGCGAGTCTATGGAGAACTGCCTTATACATGGGAGTCTATGGAGGTGTAAACTAAAAAGTCCTCTAACACGGCCAAATTTGATAGCATTGTGAAACAAATCGACGTGCATCTGTATGGGGTTGGGTACTGTAGGCGTGAACGGACGGACGGACGCACGGACATGACCAAACCTATAAGTCCCCTCGGACTTCGTCCGTGGTGATTAAAAACAACGCAACAGTTATTACAGCTACACCGGCGGTAGGTTCATATCCAGAGCCCCGTACGGTCTGCCGCCGTCGCTTGAAAACAATCTCATGCACCCGGCCATATGGGCAGCTGGCCGGATCACAGTCGCTCGAGAGCTATTCAGCTCTGGGACTATTCGCCCCATAGACGAGTATACAGAAGCGAGGTATTTCTCGCTTCTGTATACTCGTCTATGGGGCGAATAGTCCCAGAACTGAATAGCTCTCGAGCGACTGTGGCCGGATGCATGACTTCCCGGAGAAGGCGAGCTGTCACGTTCAAAGCTCAGGATTATTTGTCGATCAAATTTCAGTAAATTTACCTTACCTAGATAAAATTTTGTCTATAGGCTGAAATTTCGCCGAAGTTTGACAAAATTACATCGATTTTTCAGGTTCATATGCGACATTTTTGAGTTTTGAGTGCAGACAGAAAAAGTTTTGAGGCAACATGGCTGCGACCCCATGTTGACCCCTAGCCCTGCGTACGATGCTATGTGCTACAGCTAACACACAGCATCGTACGCAGGGCCAGCGAGAGAGTTGCCGACATCGACGGTTATTTACGAGAAGTGAATAAAAGACTGTCATTTTTGGAAGCGATCGAGTAGCTGAGGTAGGCTGGGATACGACTTGGGCCCAAGAACGCTGAATTTCGGCAGTAATTTGGCTTTTTACGTCAAGTCCCAAAATGGATTTGAAGTCACCGACCCAACGTACGGGTCTTTGCAGGGCTGTGGTGAGCGGGGCGGTTAGCTGTAGCGGAACACACAGCATCGTACGCAGGGCTAGTTGACCCCCAAGTGAAAATGTGTTCGCGATCAAATCTTCCTATATTTTTTTCAGAATTTTCAACAAAATCATTGCTTCTTACATCTTTTGTAAAATATAAAATACTGAAATAAAACTGCGATGTGCCATGTCTCCAGATTTCTAAAATATCGTTCGTTGACCGTTCGACACAAACTTGTGACGCAGTTGAAATTCAATACTGACCGCCAAATAAATGAGACGAGATCAGTCTAGACATCCTCCAAATTATCCAACCATTCGCATTGGAGTTCAGCTCGCTTAGAGTATCATAACATTTTTCGGCCTTTTAGATCGATCCTAATATCTCCCATTTAGGAATTAAATACACAAGCTACCTCGACAAAACTTCGTGCACCATGCACCATCCAAGACCAAACGCACTACAAATCTGTCTTGACGTCATCATCTCCTTACATGGTAATCGGCATACCGTATTTTTTAGCAAAGGGGACACAGAATACGTCGGAATATTCAGTTTCAAAACGTATTACATTGTGTGATGTTGTCAAAAAAAAGTCATGTTACTGCAGTGGTATAAATTACAAAACACAAAAGTTCAAATCAGTTTATTTTGGACTGGCTTTACCCAACATTTCATATTGTTTCTTATGCCAGATTTGACCACGTGCTTACTGGCGACCCCTTTTCATGCAAATTTTGTGTCAAATGTGTGTTCTCCTGGAAAAACAAACGTACGATTTCTATATGAAGGAGGCGAAATTTGCCCTCAAGACTCGAAACCACCCCTTTATGGGGTGTACCTAGCTATTTTTAACGAGCTTCTCGAATCTGCAGCTCTATTTCGAAATGATGGTCTGGTTTTCTCAGCTCAAGGATAAGTGTTCTCCATCGCTGTGGGCGTTACTATTCTCAACCGGGGGTACAGTTTCCAGTCGTAATGTTTTTCATTGTGTCCGGGATATAAAACCTTTCCTTTTCAAACTTTCTCTTTGATTAACACTAGTCCACATCTTGTCAGTGATTAAACATGTTTCAAGTTTAAATGTTAAATTCTGGTCTCGAGCCCTCCTGTTCGACCAAACCGAAATTACCCCTCCCACTTTGGCTCGTCCAGTGGGTGTAGCAAGGGTCGTGCCATCGCCTAGTAAACGGAGGGTGCATTAATTGTTGCATTTCGATGCACATTTTGATTATATTCAGAAGATTTTGTGGCAAAAACTCAGATAGAGAAGCATTAATATTCACATCTCACTTATTCAAGACTGGCTGAGAGCAGCACTTCCATTCAGTTAACATCATTACGCCATTTATTATGCCAAGAAAGATGAAGCCAATACATTTTGCCCTCCCTGGTCTCAGCCAGAAATGGTTATACCTTACAGAGTTTTTTCCCACGGAATGAAAACAAATGTACTTGGGCTGAGGCCCAAGTACAATAATAATAATAATAATAATAATAATAATAATAATAATAACAAGGCAGTATTGCTGAAGGCAATGAGTACTTGGGCCGTGATAGAGTAATTTTGAGGACAATATATACTACTATTCAAATATGGTCTTGAATTTCCTCCTGTCAATTAGGCATTTGATTAACTGGTTATTAAACGAAGCAATGGCATGACAACGGCAAAATATGTGTAGCAACTTTTGTGGAGTTTGAGGCAGGGGTTCTTTATTTATAGTGAAAATTGCTTAAACTCCTTAAATATTCAAATTACAGCAAATTTCTTTTGTTCTCGATGGTAGATGTCTAATATTTAGATGGGCATATTTAGATTTCTACCCTATAGTTATCCCTATATACAAAAAATCGGACATCCAGCTCTATTGGCTTGCTCAGAATTAGATATGCGCATAATTAATGAGGTACAATATGTGGTGTAGGTGTCCCATCATACCAAATATGAAGGGTGTAGCACTTGTGGTTACTGAGTTGTGGACAAATATATCTATTTGAGGTCAAAGGTCATTGAGGTCACGTGACATTTTGTCAAAATAATTGTATTGCTAAGTTATTCCTATATACCAAAAATCAGACCTCTAGCTCTATTGGCTCGCTCGCTTGAAAACAATCTCATAAACCTGGCCATATGGGCAACTGTGTATGGGCAGCTGGAGAAGGCGAGCTGTCACGTTCAAGCTCAGGATTATTTGTCGATCAAATTTCAGTAAATTTACCTTACCTAGATGAAATTTTGTCTATAGGCTGAAATTTCGCCGAATTTTGACGAAATTGCATCGATTTTTCAGGTTCATATCCGACATTTTTGAGTTTTGAGTGCAGACAGAAATAAGTTTTGAGGCAACATGGCTGCGACCCCATGTTGACCCCGGTATCTGCTAAAGTGCGGGTTGCGGGCTACGGGCTGCGGGTTTTTAGAATTATGGCTTGATTTCTAATATATGTAATATGGCAAATAGTATATAAGAAATAAAACCTTTAGAATGTGTCTATTATAAATAATGATGATCAGGTCTATCGTACAGTATCCCTTTTCCTGCAAAGTCCATATTTCACCATCAGGTCAAGATGGTTAAAATTAATGAAACACTACTATATGGTGTATTTTAACGTAATACTGTATATTTGAAGGCTGTTGAAAACATCAATGCTGTAAACTTGCTTTTTTGGACTAAAGATGCTATAACAGACCAAACCAAATGGGTGAAAATACGTTATGTTTCTGAAAAAAATCAAAATCTGCTAAACTAAAAGCGGCGATTCCGAGGACCAATTTATTTATTCCGAGCTGCCTGGCCATTACAAATAATTAGGGATCTGAATCAATTTTCTTTCTTGCCATGGATGTGAGTGAGAAATATACGTAATACCAGACTGACAAAAAAAAAATCACGCCTCGGAAATGTCGCCACTTATCGCGGAATCAAAATTGTTACATTTCTAGTATCAGGCCATAGGAAGTAAATTCTTTGTAATGTATCCATTCACAATTCGGTTCCAGGGCAACTCATACAGAAAATTAAACAATGCCTAGTTAAATGCAATGCATAAGGAAAGATTTGACTTAAAAAAGCGTAGAAGTGATGTGTATTGTAAATGCCGTGTATTTTTCATGAAATCTTTAAAAAGAAAAAGACGTACAACAAAGGACTTAGTTTACTTTGCCGTTTCGGTTCAAGCGAGGTCGCAACCTCAGAGAACGACATTCTGCTAACATTTTACGCGAGAATTTCAGTGGGAAAAACACGCCGGTGCGTTGCCTTTTTTTCAGGAATCGATCTAATAGGAATATTTTTGGATGAGTTTGTGTTCTGCAGCTCTCAATAATTTATCTCCTAATATCATGAACGTATGACTTGCACCTGCAGTATGATAGTCGCTCCATGCCGGTATGCCCCCTTCAAGCATTTGATCCAGCGTGACTTTGAAAAGTTTCCTAGGACTATAATCGTGTTCACCACAATAAAATTATTTGAAACATTGTTGAAAACGATTTCGAAAATTGTGCTTTATCGGCGGTTGAACTAATCTGAAGTGTGAGAAGGGCGAAAATGATATCAAAAAACACACATTTTTTCATGCCCACAACCCGCAACCCGCAAAATAGCGCATCCGGTTGACCCCTAGCCCTGCGTACGATGCTATGTGCTACAGCTAACACACAGCATCGTACGCAGGGCTAGCGAGAGAGTTGCCGACATCGACGGTTATTTACGAGAAGTGAATAAAAGACTGTCATTTTTGGAAGCGATCGAGTAGCTGAGGTAGGCTGGGATACGACTTGGGCCCAAGAACGCTGAATTTCGGCAGTAATTTGGCTTTTTACGTGAAGTCCCAAAATAGATTTGAAGTCACCGACCCTACGTACGGGTCTTTGCAGGGCTGTGGTGAGCGGGGCGATTAGCTGTAGCGGAACTTGTGACACACAGCATCGTACGTAAGGCTAGTTGACCCCAAGTGAAAATGTGTTCGCGATCAAATCTTCCTATATTTTTTTCAGAATTTTCGACAAAATCATTGCTTCTTAAATCTTTTGTAAAATATAAAATACTAAAATAAAAATGCGATGTGCCATGTCTCCAGATTTCTAAAACATCGTTCGTTGACCGTTCGACGCAATACTCATTTCGCAAACTTGTGACGCAGTTGAAATTCAATACTGACCGCCAAATAATCTTAATGAGACGAGATCATTCTAGACCCCGGTTCAAGACATCCTCCAAATTATCCAACCATTCGCGTTAGAGTTCAGCTCGCTTAGAGTATCATAACATTCTTCGGCCTTCGTTTAGATCGACCCTAATCTCTCCCATTTAGGAAACAAATACACAAGCTACCTCGACAAAACTTCGTGCACCATCCAGGACCAAACGCACTACAAATCTGTCTTGACGTCATCATCTCCTTACATGGTAATCGGCATACCGTATTTTGTAGCAAAGGAGACACAGAATACGTCGGAGTATTCAGTTTCAAAACGTATTACATTGTGTGATGTTGTCAAAAAAAGGTAATGTTACTGCAGTGGTATAAATTACAAAACACAAAAGTTCAAATCAGTTTATTTTGGACTGGCTTTACCCAACATTTCATATTGTTTCTTATGCCAGATTTGACCACGTACTTACTGGCGACCCCTTTACATGCAAATTTTGTGTCAAATTGTGTGTTCTCCTGGAAAAACAAACGTACGATTTCTATATGAAGGAGGCGAAATTTGCCCTCAAAACTCGAAACCACCCCTTTATGGGGTGTACCTAGCTATTTTTAACGAGCTTCTCGAATCTGCAGCTCTATTTCGAAATGATGGTCTGGTTTTCTCAGCTCAAGGATAAGTGTTCTCCATCGCTGTGGGCATTACTATTCTCAACTGGGGGTACAGTTTCCAGTCGTAATGTTTTTCATTGTGTCCGGGATATAAAACTTTTCCTTTTCAAACTTTCACTTTGATTAACACTAGTCCACATCTTGTCAGTGATTAAACATGTTTCAAGTTTAAATGTTAAATTCTGGTCTCGAGCCCTCCTGTTCGACCAAACTAAAATTACCCCTCCCACTTTGGCTCGTCCAGTGGGTGTAGAAAGGGTCGTGCCATCGCTTAGGAAACGGAGGGTGCATTAATTGTTGCATTTCGATGCACATTTTGATTATATTCAGAAGATTTTGTGGCAAAACTCAGATAGAGAAGCATTTATATTCACATCTCACTTATTCATGACTGGCTGAGAGCAGCACTTCCATTAAGTTAGAAAGATGAAGCCAAGACATTTTGCCCTCCCTGGTCTCAGCCAGAAATGGTTATACCTTACAGAGTTTTTTCCCACGGAATGAAAACAAATGTACTTGGGCTGAGGCCCAAGTACAATAATAATAATAATATTGGGTTCTTATAGCACATATCCATAAGGGGTAATCACCGAGAATTTAAGGTAGTATGCGCCTCGTAAGTGAGAGATTTAAAAGTTTTGCTCAAACTTTCCTTGATGAATCTTTCAGTCACTCTCTTTCCAAATCAAGAATAAAAATTTGGGGTTGTCGTGAAAATCTTAGTACTACAGAAACAAATAATCCAGGATTTACCAATATTTAAAATTCAAAATGGCCCCCCATCCCTGAGTTAACTCTATGAAGAAAAATAAAATTTTCGAATTTCGAAAAACTAAGCCGATGAAGAGTTTTCTTACACCAAGAGCTTTAAAATGAATCCCCACAACTGGTAGACCAGAAAAGAATGGTAAAAGTTTGAGAGTCCGAATATCTGTCCCTGAGGCGTGTTCTACCTTAATGGTAAGATTAGCTTCATAGAGTTCATTATTATGACTGGATTATTATATAGGGTAGTCAAAGAAAATAAGGCAAACACACAAAGCAAAAAATAACCTTTGTGTAAACATTGGGTTGTTCACTTTGTATCGTTGAAGGTAACAATCACAGTCGAAGATGTCAATGACAACCCGCCATACTTCGAGTACCCGGATGAGCTATATCACGTGGTTGCTGGTGGCCTCAGGGAGAACCATTTGAATGATACTTTCCTTACCGTGCAAGCAAATGATGAAGACAGCGGTCACAACGGCCAGATACAATACAGCATAATCGACGGCAATGAAGGTCAGCCTGGGTCACTCCTCGTGATCATACAGTCACTATTACTTGCAAGTGAAATATTTTAGAACGTAATTTGGCCAGATATGTTGTAAAAGTAGCTTACCTTATCGGGAAATCCCTCACATTAAGCGGTACAGTGGTAGCCGATGGAATCGCTCATTGTTATAGAAATGATATTACAAAAATCCAGTACAATTTAAATGCTCATTAATTTAGAAATGGTTAATAATGCATCATGCGTAGTATTATATCAGTCATATTTAATATTCAGCGTCATAACAGCTCATCTATTTTGCGACTATTCAGAATGGCTGAGATACAGTAACATTGCATATGGAGAAAATGATACAATATGGTTGACGAAACGCTTGTACGTTCAATGTGATGATATCACCCGCTTTTGACGCATTTGTGTTCAATGCGCTGCTTTCCTACGCATAAAGTGTAGTGCACTTGGCGCATGCGTAAAAGGAAGGCCAAGTTAGCGCCAACTGATTAAATGACATTCTAGCATTATTGAGCATGTAATGCACAATATTAAAGGGACATGAGCTGTAACTTTTGACTAATTTTTCACTACTCTCTTTCAATGTATCAACTACACAATTTTACTATTATCCGATCATCATGACCAATGCCCGGTGTCCTGTTTGCCAACGCAGCCTGTATACGTGAAATGACCATTGTTATTGCTGATAAATATATTCTAGTCCGGACCTGAATACAACATACTCATATAGGGTATATTTATGAGCTAAATATTAGGAATTTCTCCATAGTTCAGGGATTCAAACCAGAAACTGCAGATGATACACAGAAAAAACAAAATTTTAAAAATGACAAAAGTTACAGCTAATGGAAATTAACTACAAATAAAGCTGTCTGTGTGTTCAGAAATTATTTCATTTGTAAGTGCAAGCCTGGCGATTTGTAGATTAAATGTTATGACTACGCTTGGATTCAGGAGTCTTTGTTCAGTAACGCATGATACTGGAGGTTAATGAAGGTATGCTTGATAATATCCCCGCCTTAATCATAGACACCATCAATGTTACTATGGAGAGCACCATGCTATGGGCAAAAATCTATTCGTGATGTTACTCTCGCTATCATAAGTTATCTCATTGGTATTCATCTTGCCCTTTCAGATGCGAAGTTTAATGTCGACAGTGACACGGGTGTCATCTCAGTCATTTCAGAGGTCGATAGAGAGATGGTGGATCATTACATATTAACAATTATGGTAAATATTATCGTCCATTGCATTATTATTCGTTCGTTGGTTCACAATCGGCTTCGAAATTGAATTCCCTGCGACAGAAGTTTCATTAAAGGACACATTCAAGACCATTTTGACCTCATTTGTTCAATGTGAACGGTGGTTCATTTTTATTTTCTGCTCAACCATTGGCAAAAAGAACTCTCGTGAAGGAACTAGACTAAATATAGTAACTGAACCCTAACCCTAACTCTAACCCCTAATCATCATCAATTCAATCTAACCCTAACTCTAACCCCTAATCATCATCAATTCAATCTGTTCTCCTCTATTAAGGCACAAGACATGGGGGAGGACGACCGTCTTAACTCAACGACTCAAATTTTCATACCAATAGTTGACGACAATGATAATGCGCCGAACATTACCACAGATTCATCAAATGTCGTCGTGCAAGAGAACGTCCTAAATGGCACCGAAGTAAGTAGCACTGATTAACTTTCTGAATTCTATGCTAACCAAGCAATCAAAACAGGGTAGCAACGTATACGTTACAAATGAATGAATACACATGTATTCCGTACATCATCGATGAGCCATCGATTAGCCACATCTTTGTTTCCTACCGGTACTGCTGATTGACAGTTTCTCCGTCTGTTGTATTGTTCAGGTGGCATTTGTCAGAGCTACAGATGACGACAGTGGACAAAACGCTGAAATCGAATTTGAACTCATTGATGACGCGGATGGTTATTTTCAAATCGATGGTAAGCTTAGTTCTCCCATAGACCTTAAACGTTTTTAAGGTCTATGGTTCTCCTCCTTAAATGCTCTTTTACTTTAAGTTCTTCCTTTCTCGCCCTAGAACACACTTTATTTTACGACTTCCATATTGCTTACGTGATGAAGGTCAAAGATCTGAAAAATTATAATGGATACCGTCAATCCTATACCTGATGTACTCTGCATGAATACCGCATTGAATTTTCTTAGCCACGAACAACGCTCAATTTTATGATTAGTAGAGTAGTACGAGAGTATAGTGTATCATAATTATTTAAATACGAACGGGATCTTCCACAATTCCTTAACATCTATTACAATGAAAACAAAAGTCTCATACTATTTCTGGCAAATGATCCGCTCATACATCTGTTTTGCACGACATGTACGCCATGACTTTCACGATTCGTTTACGCCAAATGCAATGCAATACTATTTTGTCTCATCAGAACGCTTTGGATATTTACCATTCTGGCATATGTCTCGCTTTTACTGTATGCTTAGCGAGATCTCGTACTACTGCAGGTTAAGTTGAACACAAGCAACACGACAAAGCTTTGTAAAAAAATACTTCCTGTCGACTTTCAGGCAGCATGCTCATAACACAACCATATACTGACGGAATTCAAAAGTTGTAAATTGACAGTTAAAAATTTGTTATTGCAATTAATAGAATAAAATTACGACAAATTGATTTGCCTATTTAGTGAACGCTTCTGTTAAACACAGCATTGCCAACAAATGCAACAGATGCAGCCAACGAACAATGCACTTTTAAAGGGGGTCTTTACTATGATAAGATATATTTGCATGACAAGTAATGTGAACTGATTAATTTAAGTCATGAGGTTAATTAATTAGCTGTTCATAATTTGCCCTCCCACTAAATTTTTGTCAACTTACCCTCCTGCACTCAAACTTCATTTTTTCCCACTCCCCCACTTATTTTGCCTGTTTCCCCTCCCCACTGTCAATTTTTGAAGCTCGCCTACCATGTGGCGAAAAAAAATTGCAGATTTCCCCTGCCCTTGTAAAAGTTCCCCTCAATATTTGTCATTCCATTTCCCCTGCAGACATGAAGCTACCCTACTCTGAGATGAAAAACCTGTCGATTTTCCCCTGCCCTGTGAAAAAAATTCCCCTGAAAATTAAAATTCGCATGCAGACACATACTGCAGTGGCCTTCTATCAGAAACACCATGGCTCAACTTTTCCTGTCCCCGTTTTAAAAGTAGCTTCCCCCTCTCCTCATTTTCGCCAAGCCCTGGTCCCCAGGACAATCAACCAATATCTGCCCAGCCCGACAGAGAAACCTAAAATTTGCTCCCCTGACACCTAAAAATATGTCCCCTGCCCAAGCAAAATTAAAATTTCCCCTGCCCTCAAAAATTGCTCCCGGAAAAGCTTTTTCGATGAATAGCTCTGTAGGCTGCACCTGAAGCAAGGCTGTCCTTGTTGAATAATTATTGATGACTTTGACACAAGTTATGATAATGGCAGATAATCATACTTGTATTCACGACGATACACGCTGAATTAATCGTGTTAATAAATGTTGACAATGATTCCAGCATTATCAGGGTCGATCCGGACGAACCAAGATATGGACTACGAGACTCAGGAGAAATATGATATTGCTGTGATCGCCGTGGACAAAGGATTACCGTCATCCCGAACGTCAGAAACACTTCGCATCGAGGTTTTGGTCATCGATTACAATGACAACTCGCCTCACTTTACAGGGCAGCCTTACACTGTATCATTGGCTAAAGACTCCACTCCAGGCAGCTCTGTTCTTCAGGTTTCGGCAACAGACGATGACAGTGGGAGGAATGCCGATCTTACATACACAATCATAGGTAGGTATTTATGGAACATGAAGAGTTATTGTATTTTGATCTATACAAAATTTTGTCAAGGACTTAAAATGGCCATATTAAGTTTTCCTATATAATTCTTATTTTTTACAAAGTTTTTTCAATGCCTTAAAATGACCTTATTAAGTTCTCCTTGGAAGTTCATGATTTTTTCAAACGTAGAAAGTAGTTTTGACTAGACATAGTAACTTTTTCAAACGAGGCTATATCCTCAACTACTTGACTCGTGCAATGTACAAACAGCGTACGCTGATCGGCGCTCTCAGCCTCTATGTATCAAACAATACTAACTGTACCGTTCATGGCACATATGTAGGCACCGGAAAAGCGAGTTAATTTTTATGATCGAAATAAACAGAATATAAGATTTAGCAGGTCGACTGTTTCACATGGGTTCCGAGCTTGTGTTTGTCGCTTAGAAACAGTCAACGTCCAGGGCACAGCAGACGTAATAAACTCAGTTTGATGAAAATTTACTGTGTATTAGAGAGTTTTGGACATGTACTTCTATACTCTCGCTTGCTAGACCTCAAATCTGCATCTGCACTATCGTGTGCACAAAGTTAGGGAAAGTCTCAGATTGTTGCATTAGTTCGTAAGAGCGAAATTCATTTGTTTACGAGCAGGGGGTTTGACCTGTATTCAATTACTTAACTTCACTTTCTCACTTTTATTTTGTGATCACAAGTTCTTTGTGTTTATAAAAACTGCACACTCGCGCTAACAAATTATACAGTCATTGTTTCTAGCTCGTTCGCGTCCAAAATACAATTTACCAACAGTAACATTGTGTCCTAAACCTTTCATTCGTCAAATTATAAAGATAGAGATAAAAGTATCATTTTAAATGTGCTGGAAGTGTCTGCCTGCTCTAACCACAGCTGGTCATTTCACTCTCACAGTGTCGATGAAACAGCACTGAATTCTGCGGTCTTGACGAGACGCATAATTCACAGTATATTGTTCTCTCAGGCAGACATCAACATTTCGCATTTTTGAACTTCGGTTTAGGGAGGGGTTATCTAAAAGAAGAAATTTCTTTTCTTGAGCTTATGCGACAATCTGAGACGGTCCCTTAGCCATGAGCCTCGAAAATAATAAAAGCGCAAACTTGAGTTCGCGGTCTGCAAGCGAGATCTTCTTCTGTCGCACAAAACATTAAAACGGGTTAATATTACCGCACTCAATTGACAGTAAAAATTGTTTGTAAACGAACAGTCGAGAAAAACCTTTCTGAAAAAGTTGGCATCCAACAGAAAATTTTACTCGCGTTTCAGTGCCTTGTATTCAGAGAAGTGTTTTGTTCTGTCTTTTAGAAAATATTAGAAACTTTCAAATTCTTCTCAATAGCTGGTAAACCACCTTCATTTCAGAAAAACGGAAGAACGTTTATATGGTACAGTGAAAAATCACTTACACAAAAAGAAGAAAACTTCGTCGGGGAAGACGATGTTTTCAATTTGTCGCCTAAGAAGCACGTGATCGCCGACGATTCAATGAATTCTTCCATATAGCTCTGAGAATGAATTAATTCTCTATGAGTTCCCCAGTTTTAGTTTGAATTACAAATATGGACAGGTAGTTTACCTAATGTTTTGTATTGTAGGAACGGACAAGTGTGGACTAGATCTTTTTAATATCGATGAGACCACCGGAGTTCTGAAACATACCCGTGTCTTATACGAAGAACCCGCTGGTACGTGTCTTCTGACTGTCAGAGTCATGGACGATGGACAGGAGCGCTTGAGTGACATAGCTATTGTAAGTACTGCGGGTTTTTTGTGTAGAACCTCTCCGTAGTTTTGGTAGACTTCTACAAAACTCATGTATAACGACATACTCTGATTTTCAGTTAAAGCCCTACTGCTTCTTTAACTGTGAAAGGACTCCGATCCAAAAATGTTTTAATTATTACTTTAACGAAAAATCGGAGCGCGACGCTAGATGTAAGTTGTGGGGAAGTATACCAAAGCTAAAAAGAGGTTCTGAACAATGCGCTCAGATTATCGACTTTGTTTATGATTTAACAGTTTTTACCTTCTCGTGTCTATTTATAGACAGAGAAGGTATTAGAGTTGAAAACCAGTATGCTGCTGTCAAGTACTTCCGCCTGTCAAGACTTCCGTCTGTCAAGATCCGTTGACGTCATGCCATTGTGATGGGTCATATCATAAACTGGTGGGGGTGTTCATGGCTCAGGTTGAGGTGTGGGAGAACGATTTTGAGCTATGACAAAAATCAAAAGGGACTTAGCGGCATAGCCACAGTGTTAAGCCTTTCTCCAAGGTTTCTTAGTTGACTACAATCTATTACAGACTACTGAGCTGACGTTAGGGGTACTCACTTTGTGTTTGCTCACTCTGTGAGCGCTAGTGTTTGGTACTGAGTTGCGTGGATATCCCCTCATGGCCTCACGTGATCTTGGCCTGTTGCATAATCTGCAGAGATGATCATATGCCTCCGAGTCTGAAAACTGTCATTGTGTAAGCCTGTCAGCATTTTCCTTGCATTTTTTCTCATTTAATTTTGCAAAATATCGGCGAGTACCTCAATATTTCAAGATAACCCTTTCTTCCCAATCGTTTCCTGGAGTTTCAGAGTCATATGAACGAAAATGAGTGAAAGTTTTAGACAGGAAAATCGGACGTCGGCCATGTTCAATGTTTACAGTACAATCAGAAGTTTACGTGGAGGAATTAACCAACAAACACTATTCATGATGCCCGCCCTCTAGAGGCAGACCCTCCTATATGAAGTACCACATTTGATGCTTGTGGAAAGCTTGACCACACAATGGAGCATTTAAACTTTTAGAAAATGACAAACTGAATAAGAAGGTATTCAGAAAATGTCAAATACTGCGGAAAAATGCGCAAATATTCAATATAAACAGGTTAACTGACTGGTCAGCTATAAAAAACAATGAAAATGTTTATGATCAAAAGTTTTTGAGATGCGCACATTTTAACAAATACAGAAATTATTAACATTATAAATATTAGACCAAACTATTTTTTCAGGGATGAGAAAGGTTGGAAATGAGGGGTGAGAGACAAAGGCACTCCTATTGCTGCATGTGGATGCAGCTACACCATTTCATTTCAGCATACTTATTCACTGTGTTGTGTTCAAGTTCCATATTGTACTGACTGTCATACAAGGATAACATGAGCAAATCAAATCAAATTAGAAAAGGATCAATGCTGTTGTGTGGATTTTGCTGAACATGGCTGATTTTAATATTTCGCCCTATATATTTGGTATCCAGGAAAGGCATATTTTGATGTAAAGTCAAAATTAACACTACATTGCTGACAATATATTTTAGAGTTTCTGCATGAACTTTTCTTTTTTAAATTATAGTATATTAGTACTTCAAACAGATTAACAGTTATCGTGATGTCAACCCATAATTTTACATCACAAAGACTGTAATTCTGCCAATTTTTTTTGTTTTTCAGTCATTTTATAAATTTTGCACTGCACAAGATGATTGAACAAATTGCAATGTTTGAATTTGTAAACTCAGAGAATAAAAATCCTTTGGTCACAGATTAATTATTTTTTAAAAAGCAATTTACTCTTAAACACTTTTAGCATATATTCTTTACACGGTCATGTATTTCAAGGAAAATATGCCTATTAAAAACAGTAATTTCTTCACTTTCAATTTTTTTTCAATACTATGACAATTATCAGCCATGAGGTTATACAAACACAAGACCAGATAAGCGTTTTTCATCATTTTCACAGGACTCTTTGGAAAATCCATTAAAAACAGTTAAAAGTGACTTAAAATGATCACTTGGTATACATTTAATTTAAAGATGCCAGGTTGTGTATTTCTCATGCACTCGGGTCAGTAAGGAAGTGCGTCATTACTATTTTGGACTGTGAATTCTTATTTCTGAATTATTTAACTTTTTCCCACATTGAACTATCTTTAGGCAGTTATACTGTAGCTTAGAATTTTTTTGATTGATGTATTTAATCATCTTTTGGGTTCTTTGGGTCCATATCCCACCTCATGCTCCTACATCATCAACTATTTACCAACAACTCCATGCCAACAACCAATTACCTGACCTGGCCACACATTAGAGAAGGTACAGCGTCATTGACGGTATTTTTCTTTGTTAAGTGATCATTATGCGTTATTGTTTAAGGTTCCAAGACAAGAAATTAACCTTTATAAACTAACAATTCTCTAGTGTTGAATAAGCTCAGAATCCCCGTAAATTATATATTTTCGGAAAGCCTAGATATAGAAGAACATTTTGGTTATCATAGTGTCACCATTGTTTACATACCTATCACGTGACAGGTAATTTGCATAACCTTTCAAAAATCGGTTTTCCCTTTCGGGTGAAATTTTACTCCACAAGCTTAAAAACAAACCAATGCAAGCAGCATACCATCAAAGTAGTATAAAATTTTAGAATCCGAACATCTATCCCTGAGGTGTATTAAACCTTAACCATGCTAAAAGCTTCAAGAGCGACACTCTACAAACAGTAAGTGATGATACAGCACCAGTCATATCTAATATATGCCCTTACTGCAACATGTCACACAGCTACAGTGTCCCTTTAAATTCAATCTGGCATATGATATTACACAGCAAGAGTTATTGCTTAAAGAGGTTGTATAGTCTCGTTGCTTATTCTGTGTCAACATTTTATATTCTAATCAAGTATTTCGTCAGTTTCGTTTGCCCCAAAATAGAACAATTCAGTGTCAATTGAATCTATTATGCAACTCCTGATCCAGAAGAGTTGGTCATACGCTAAAATACACTGCTATCAATTACTTTGCCCGTTTTAGGTGGAAGTTAATATCACCGAAGTGAACCACCCACCACAGTTTGAGTCCGACGTCTACAGTGCCACAGTACCTGAGAACGAGCCAGTTGGTAGTGACATCAACACCTCTCCAAACCCACCCAAGGCCATCGACGACGACCACGGACCAAATGCCGAGGTAGTGTACCGGATTCTGGGTGGAAATGAAGATGGTGAGCCCGTATTCCATCAAACTCATGACTACATGCTTAACATAAGGCCAAAGTAATTAAATTCTTTGTTTTGCGTCCCCACCCGCCTAGGTTTTTAAGGTTTTCATGAAAAACACACACAGTGTATTTAAATAGGAAATTTTAGGACATGACCGCTTAGCTTTTCTGAACTAAAATTTTGTTACAATTATTTTATTTGCTGCAATCAAATTACATTGTGTTTATTTCTTGTATGTGTTTTTCAGCCGCTTAGACGCGTACCTTTTTCCATTTAGAGTGGACGCAAAACAAAGAATTCAATTACTTTGGCCTAGTGGCAGTTTTATACAATATCATATCAATGTAATGGTATGTTAGATTCCTAAAAAGTGTCAGGTGGTGCTATGTGGTGGGCGAGACGCTCTCTTTGAAAATATTTTCGTTCATTATCTATCTTGTTTTACTTCCTTAACCATACTAAAGGAGTATTCATTAAAACAAAATTAAACCTAACTTTGCCAGCCAAGGGATATGCTAATTAGCCAACACAGCTCCACAAAATGTATGCTAATAAGTGAACACGGGTCTACCAGATAACATGCTCATTAGCTAACACAAATCGACCACATTTATGCAAATCACTTCACAAAGCTCTACCAAATATAGTAAACCTCAATGTACATCACAGGGAGGTCATATTCGATACATGTTATTGAATCATTTTTTATGTGTAGTTTAATATGTAGTTTTATATTTATTTTTCTACTGGCCTTTTATTGAGTTATTTATTTATGTTTATTCTGTATTTGCATATATTTTATTCAATGCACAAAAATCCATTTATGGACGCATTGACTTTGAGTAATAAGAAAATTACATACATTAATGATATCATCGAAATCACGGGTTCTTTAAGAATAAGTCTAATTTTCTTTACACACAAAAATACAACAAAGATATCTTTTCTGTTCAAAATTATTGAAGATGCTTTCTCCTATCAAATAAAATAATGACTACTCATTACGGGAAAGCTCCATTAACTTAGGAATACCCTACTTCCCTACTTAGTTATCAGAGGATCAATTTCACAGACCTGCCTTTCCTACAATGGCACTAAAATGGCACCAGCTGGATAAGATAAACATAACAATGGAACATTCACACCTTGGGGGATTAAAAGTTTTCTGTTTGTCACCCGAGTTTGTCCGGCAAGGACCCGGGTTTCAGGTATCATGCAAGTTAATACAGTCTTTACCTAGTGTGCGGCCTTTAATGCACAGTTTTTGGCTCAAAACTATCAAATTATATAAACGTAATTCATTCATCCGTACATGTACCACAGCATTATATTTAAGTCAAATATTAGCCAAATTACAGTGATTGCATTGCACACAATTTGTATATTAAGGAAATAATGGCAAATGTATGCAGATCCATCTTACATGAATGAAATTATCATACTCCAGATGAAAAACACTGTTTCTGACATGCCACCTTATATTTTGCGTTTCCAGGTTTCTTTTCAATTGATAGCACGACTGGTCTGATAAAGGTGGCAAGCAGTCTAGACCGTGAAATCGTCGACTCTGTGCACATGCTTTTAGTAGCCCATGACCGCACCGTGGATCCGAAGTCTGCGACTGCAAATTTAACGATCACTATTGATGATGTCAATGATAACGCTCCTGAGCTGCCGCCGCAGGGGACGGCGGTTATATCCCAGGTAATTGATGAGATAGAAGTATGATAGTATCTTCCTAAATATTTCGTACTTTCTTCCTGAGACAGTTTCGATCCTTTTTGTCATTCATCGTTCTTTATTTTTATAGGATTCCATGCCAGGGTCTTTCGTCACAACTATCAATGCCACGGATGCCGACTTCGGTCCTAACACAGAATGTTCCTTCAGTTTCCTTGGAGAAGCTAAAGTCGATAGGGTCAAGGTTGAACAACCGAATGATCTCTTTGCAATTGATGATTTCAGCGGTAACATTACAACGAAGGATGCTCTCTATAGGATTGTCGGAGCTTCAACTGTGTCAATTGAGGTAGTCTTCTACTATTTATGATTACTAAATTACCCAACGGTACCCTGTCTTTCAAAATATCTATCTGTCTGTTCATCTCCTTGCCTTTCCATCCGGGACCTCTGTTTCACTGTCGTCCTGTTGTAGCGTCCATTGCACACATAGGGAAACGAGAATTGCAGAAAATCTATTTGTCTTTAATTCCAGTTACTGGTGATAGCAGAAAACCGACAACCATTGGTTGCTACCAGTTCACAAAATTGGAGAGGTCTTGCAGTAACCTGGCTGACAATCCTGTTTACATTTGATTACACACCGGTTTGTGGTCAAGGTAAGTGACGAGATCTAAGCTTACTCGCCAATTTCACTAACTGTTCACTGTGAACGGCCACCACAGCTGATTATCAGCTATGGGTCAGTGGTAACATCAACCAGATATAGGCGAGTGTTTTCCCGTGGTTGCAATTTTACGCGTGGCTCATTTGAGTGAGATCTCACATGATTGATGTTTTTTCTCGCATTTTAAGGACCTAAGTGAGGTTCAGCTATTTTATACTTTATCAAAATTCATCTATCTGTCGGAAGTTGTAGTTCTCGAATCGCTCAATCACAGCAGTTGAAATTTCCTGGGGTTGCTCCAGTGAGTTTTGTTGTTGTTGGGTTTTTTGGTTGTTGTTTTTTTCGGGGGGGGGGGGGTTAGTTTTGTTTGTCCTTTTGTAACAGGGGGTCTCAAAAAGTATTTTTAAGTACAACACTTAAGTTCAGAACGAAAATCTGTCGCTTGAGGGCGCTCCTTACTCGATGGCCTCTGCGTCTTCACTGTAAAACCCAAGTAAATCAAAATACTGCTGTATTTAAGAAATGAACGTTTACTCTAAGAAGAAAAATTAAGTTTTCACACCCCCCAAAAAAACGATGAAAACTTTATTTACTCTATGGGCTTCAAAATGAACCGCCACAAGAGGTAAACCAATGAAGTATGTATTATAAACGTCACCAGGCCTTTTCTCTTCAGATCGCCATTTCCGTGACGGGTATACCGAAATGTGTGAACAGATCACATGATATGATGTTTTTATCTGACACAAAAGTCTCGTAAAAGTTACGCTGCCTAATTACAGCCAGCGGGTGTGTTCGTTTCTCCAGGAAAATGCTGATGTTATCGGAAGTGACTAAAGTTTAAAGTGAAAACTTGTACACTGAACAGGAAATAAATTGACTGAATGATCGTGGTGTTGATTACATAACAGAACACAACGAATTGAAGATACTGTCCTTAAGGTTCATTCTATACGTTAATATGGATTCGAGAAATTGGGTAGATCAGAAAGGAACTTTTCTTGTTATTTTCAATGGAGCACGATTTCTCAAAGAGCAAAATTTGGCGAAATCATGCGTGGTGTTTTAAGTTGCGGGGCAACGTTCACGGTCGGCCCTGAGGGGTTTAAGTAACTCAAGGGTAGGTCAGAGTTACCGGAAAGATATACTTAATTTTGGCCGGATTCTCATTGAAAGGCAAATAATGAAACCTAACTCTGCTTACGCAAACTACATTGTCAATTTTTCTTACCGATAATTACCTGTGTTGGTATCTCACAAACCAATCAAAGATGTGTACCAAGTATCTATTCCTGAGGACACTTCTCCTGGAACGCTGCTGAACATCTCCTTGGAAGAAAATTTTAATTCCTTGAAGCCCATTCCAGCCTTGACTTATGCTATCACAAGTGGAAACGATCGGGTATGTATATACATGTGCAAAATCGCAAGATAATATCCGTGGTGCGAGTCTCTTGACGATTAATTAGAACTTGTAATTGCTTCGAACAACTTTATAGCATCATTGGAATTTCACAAAATTGTGCGTAAGGTAGATCTGTCTCCACATATGTGTATCTCTTCTCATTCAAACAGATGCAAAGGAAAACAGGTGAATTCCTTTGAAGATTGGCTGTTGGGGCCTGCAGCGTATGCTGTTTTTATCACATCATTCTATTTGTCACAATTTGATGCATACAAATTCCGCCAGCACTTTGGTAACCGCGTACATTTTTTTGCTTTTCCCAGAATTCATTTGGAATAATCGGAGACTCCGTTGTTGATATTCAAGTTCAGAATGTCCTTGACGTTCGTACTTACAACTTGACGATCAGTGTCAGCACACCGGATCCACTCCATGGCAAAGGGTAAGCGTTTAAGAATTTTCTATGACATGCGCATTGCCGCACTAATAAATTGACCATTTCAAAAAGCAGCTTAGCAGTTTACTCTGCTACGTAACAACAATCCAAAGATACAGCCCGATTTGTCATAGATGTAATAATAAGACATATCTGCGAGCTTCAAAATGTTTAAGTGAATTAAAATTCTGTGTCGGTATTAACATCCAGGACGAAGTAAGCTTAGCGGTCAGTTATTTTGTTAACAATGAAAATTGCCACCGTGACTTTTGCTTCGGTAACAACCTAAGTCAGTGACGTTTACGCCTTATGTACACAACTCAAGAGTACTGAAAATGTGACAAGTTATGGATACGCGCACTTCCATAATACTGGGTTTATGAAAATGCGACAAAATAAAACTACGCAACACTTGCAGGTAGAGATGTCTTTCACCTCTCTGGTGACACGTAATATCGGACTCGTTCACTTTGTCAAGCCGGCCTTCGATGTGTCTTGTATGATCGTATATTTGTTCTCATATTCCCCTCTTTTCTTTAGCACATGTTTTGTCGTTGTTGAGGTTTTCCAAGTTGTAACTGCACCACCTTCTTCAACGACGCTTCCTTCAGGTAAGATATTGTATATGTCCTCATGTCGATATTCTTATTACCATTACAAGACAAGTCATTTTGTTCGTAAACTTGCAAATTTGCCATGGTGCATGAGGTTGTAGAACACATGATGAATTCCTGGTAATCGGTTCTGCTAAGATAGCATATGTTATGTAAGATAACATATTGCATATTTAGACCTGTACATGGCTATCAAGAATGCCTGGAATACTTGTATGAAGTCACTGAAAATAATGACGATGCATAAAAATATCTAAATTTACCCCTTTGCTGAATGCTGGTTTTATTTATGATTTATACAAAATAAACATTTCCCATTCCGACTTCCTTTTCGATGACAAAGAAATGTTGCCACTTCGTGTTAAAGGGAAAGCTGCTATGCAAGGCATCAGCGATTAAGATTTCGTAACAAAAGCTTGCAAAACGTCTTAGTGCAACAGCCTAAATGCAGCGTTAGTTGTACACTGAACTTGATTTTTGGGTAGACACCAAAATGTTTCGCTGAATGCTTAGTCTTCCCTGGCAGCAAGCGGGGTTTAGGCTGTGTGCAGTTGACAGCATTTCAAAGTTTTTCAGTTGTCCAGCAACACAAACAACTTTTCATTTTAAATAGCTTGAAAAAATTGACTTTGTTCCCTTCAGGGAAATACCGTTACAAATAAGTAATTTTATGAAATTATGACGTATTACTATTTGGTGAACA
The DNA here is from genome assembly GCF_041260155.1 of Ptychodera flava. Classification (NCBI taxonomy): domain Eukaryota; kingdom Metazoa; phylum Hemichordata; class Enteropneusta; family Ptychoderidae; genus Ptychodera; species Ptychodera flava. Next base: position 34,151,018 of record NC_091946.1, on the reverse strand, counting down.
ATTCACAGGAAGAGATAACGATCTGTCTAGTGTTGCACTGGTCGCCATCATTGCCTTGTCAGCGGTATCAACTCTTTTATTCTTACTGGTCATCTTAGTAGCAACCATCTACAGGGGGAAAAAGTGAGTTCGATGGTTGTCCTTTTTTGTCAACATTGTTTAAGTAACTGTTGTTGTTGTGCAAATGACACCGATCAACTACAGAGACTAGCAACTTTAGCTTCCCATTGTATGACCCTGAGAAAGGCTATTGAAATGTTAAATATGTTTGCCCAAATTTTAATATTCTTGTCTGCAAGAATTTATATGAGCATTGCTATTATATGGGTTGATGACCTTGACATAATGATTAAAGACCTATAGACAGTTGTTGTTGTGACGACGAGGACATTGGTGGCGAACAATGATAACGACAACGCGACCGCGATAATGACGTTGGCTTGACTACTTTGTATGAACTATTTCCAACAGAATGGAAGAAAACATAACGATACATTTTCGATCAGACGTACCAATGAACGAGAAATGGTTTTGGTCTGTAAAATTTCGTCCCTCAATATCGATTGAGATACCGACTATGTTTACATTTTCATTCTTACAGCGCCTCTCTGCGTGCCAGTCTAAAGGCATCTGGCCTGATGCCAACCAAGCCAAAGAAGTCGAAAAAGGTAATAATAATAATAAATAATATAATAACAAGGCAGTATTGCTGAAGGCAATGAGTACTTGGGCCTTGATAGGGTAATTTTGAGGACAATATATACTACTATTCAAATATGGTCTTGAATTTCCTCCTGTCAATGAGGCATTTGATTAACTGGTTATTAAACGAAGCAATGGCATGACAACGGCAAAATATGTCTAGCAACTTTTGTGGAGTTTGAGGCAGGGGTTCTTTATTTATAGCGGGAATTGCTTAAACTCCTTAAATATTCAAATTACAGCAAATTTCTTTTGTTCTCGATGGTAGATGTCTAATATTTAGATGGGCATATTTAGATTTCTACCCTATAGTTATCCCTATATACCAAAAATCGGACATCCAGCTCTATTGGCTTGCTCAGAATTAGATATGCGCATAATTAATGAGGTACAATATGTGGTGTCATAAGGTGTCCCATCATACCATTTATGAAGGGTGTAGCACTTGTGGTTACTGAGTTGTGGACAAATATATATATTTGAGGTCAAAGGTCATCGAGGTCACGTGACATTTTGTCAAAATAATTGTATTGCTAAGTTATTCCTATATACCAAAAATCAGACCTCTAGCTCTATTGGCGCGCTCAAAATTATATATGCGCATAATTAATGAGGTACAATATGTGGTGTCATAAGGTGTCTTATCATACCAAATATGAAGGATGTAGCACTTGTGGTTACTGAGTTGTGGACAAATATGTATATTTGAGGTCAAAGGTCATTGAGGTCACGTGAAGTTTTGTCAAACAAATTATATTGTTAACTTATCCCTATATACCAGAAATCAGACCTCTTGCTCTATTGGCTCGCTCACAATTAGATATGCACATAATTAATGGGGTACAGTATGTGGCATCATAAGGTGTCCCATCATACCAAATATGAAAGGTTTAGCACTTGTGGTTACTGAGTTATGGACAATAATGTATATTTGAGGTCAAAGGTCACCAAGGTCACATGATATTTTGTCAAAATGTCTGAGATATCTGTGTGAACCGATGGACTCACTGATGGACTCACGGACGGATATGAGCCAATCTATAAGCCCCCTGGACTTTATCCGTGGGGACAAAAAAACTGTCACTGCATCCTTTAGGCAATATGAATACGATGAGAAACTAAATTTTTTTTTCTTGGCATCATACATGCGAGTCTATGGAGAACTGCCTTATACATGGGAGTCTATGGAGGTGTAAACTAAAAAGTCCTCTAACACGGCCAAATTTGATAGCAGTGTGAAACAAATCGACGTGCATCTGTATGGGGTTGGGTACTAGGCGTGAACGGACGGACGGACGCACGGACATGACCAAACCTATAAGTCCCCTCGGACTTCGTCCATGGTGATTAAACACAACGGAACAGTTATTACAGCTACACCGGCGCATATCCAGAGCCCCGTACGGTCTGCCGCCGTCGCTTGAAAACAATCTCATGCACCCGGCCATATGGGCAGCTGGCCGGATGCATGACTTCCCGGAGAAGGCGAGCTGTCACATTCAAGCTCAGGATTATTTGTCGATCAAATTTCAGTAAATTTACCTTACCTAGATGAAATTTTGTCTATAGGCTGAAATTTCGCCGAAGTTTGACAAAATTACATCGATTTTTCAGGTTCATATGCGACATTTTTGAGTTTTGAGTGCAGACAGAAATAAGTTTTGAGGCAACATGGCTGCGACCCATGTTGACCCCTAGCCCTGCGTACGATGCTGTGTGCTACAGCTAACACACAGCATCGTACGCAGGGCCAGCGAGAGAGTTGCCGACATCGACGGTTATTTACGAGAAGTGAATAAAGACTGTCATTTTTGGAAGCGATCGAGTAGCTGAGGTAGGCTGGGATACGACTTGGGCCCAAGAACTCTGAATTTCGGCAGTAATTTGGCTTTTTACGTCAAGTCCCAAAATGGATTTGAAGTCACCGACCCAACGTACGGGTCTTTGCAGGGCTGTGGTGAGCGGGGCGGTTAGCTGTAGCGGAACACACAGCATCGTACGCAGGGCTAGTTGACCCCCAAGTGAAAATGTGTTCGCGATCAAATCTTCCTATATTTTTCTCAGAATTTTCAACAAAATCATTGCTTCTTGCATCTTTTGTAAAATATAAAATACTAAAATAAAACTGCGATGTGCCATGTCTCCAGATTTCTAAAATATCGTTCGTTGGCCGTTCGACGCAAACTTGTGACGCAGTTGAAATTCAATACTGACCGCCAAATAATCTTAATGAGACGAGATCAGTCTAGACATCCTCCAAATTATCCAACCATTCGCATTGGAGTTCAGCTCGCTTAGAGTATCATAACATTTTTCGGCCTTCTTTTAGATCGACCCTAATATCTCCCATTTAGGAAATAAATACACAAGCTACCTCGACAAAACTTCGTGCACCATCCAAGACCAAACGCACTACAAATCTGTCTTGACGTCATCATCTCCTTACATGGTAATCGGCATACCGTATTTTTTAGCAAAGGGGACACAGAATACGTCGGAGTATTCAGTTTCAAAACGTATTACATTGTGTGATGTTGTCAAAAAAAGTCATGTTACTGCAGTGGTATAAATTACAAAACACAAAAGTTCAAATCAGTTTATTTTGGACTGGCTTTACCCAACATTTCATATTGTTTCTTATGCCAGATTTGACTACGTGCTTACTAGCGACCCCTTTTCATGCAAATTTTGTGTCAAATGATGTGTTCCCCTGGAAAAAACAAACGTACGATTTCTAAATGAAGGAGGCGAAATTTGCCCTCAAGACTCGAAACCACCCCTTTATGGGGTGTACCTAGCTATTTTTAACGAGCTTCTCGAATCTGCAGCTCTATTTCGAAATGATGGTCTGGTTTTCTCAGCTCAAGGATAAGTGTTCTCCATCGCTGTGGGCATTACTATTCCCAACCGGGGGTACAGTTTCCAGTCGTAATGTTTTTCATTGTGTCCGGGATATAAAACCTTTCCTTTCTCTTTGATTAACACTAATCCACATCTTGTCAGTGATTAAACATGTTTCAAGTTTAAATGTTAAATTCTGGTCTCGAGCCCTCCTGTTCGACCAAACCGAAATTACCCCTCCCACTTTGGCTCGTCCAGTGGGTGTAGCAAGGGTCGTGCCATCGCCTAGTAAACGGAGGGTGCATTAATTGTTGCATTTCGATGCACATTTTTATTATATTCAGAAGATTTTGTGGCAAAAACTCAGATAGAGAAGCATTTATATTCACATCTCACTTATTCAAGACTGGCTGAGAGCAGCACTTCCATTCAGTTAACATCATTACGCCATTTATTATGCCAAGAAAGATGAAGCCAATACGTTTTGCTCTCCCTGGTCTCAGCCAGAAATGGTTATACCTTACAGTTTTTTCCCACGGAATGAAAACAAATGTACTTGGGCTGAGGCCCAAGTACAATTAATAAAGTATTATATAGAAATAATAACACGAATAATAATAGGTTCAATTTCCGTGAAAATTTCACCATAAGGGTATTTTGGGTTGAAAAGACCAAATATGATATCGATTTTGATGCCCCATGTTTCCATGGTAACCATTTTAGGTGTTGAAAATTTCAGTTTTTCTAATATCCCATGAAAAGTTACTTTGATTGAATGAAAATTATCTAGTGGGGAGTTCGGGTCAGAGAACACAAATGCCAGACTTATTTTAATGTTTCGCGTTGCCATAGTAACTATTTTGGGATTGAAAATGTTACTTTTTCCCTAATTCCTATTAAAGAACTATTAAATGATGTAAAAAATTGATAATAAGGGGTTTTCTTGTTAGCACACCAAAAAATCACACTCATTTTAATGTGAGATGTTTCCATGGCAACCATTCAGGAGTAACAACACCTTTTTTTCAGAAGTCCCACAGCTTCAATGAACTGTTTTTAGATTTCTATATAATACTTATAGCCCCTAAACTTGTAATAATAATAATAATAATAATAATAATAATAATAATAATAATAATTAGAAGAAGAAGAAGAATGAGAATTGTTTTTCGCTTGTAGGACATGAATTCACACATCGCCAGCATTTGGATATACTGTATAAAGAACGTAGAAATACTCAGTATTTGGTTCCTTAACAAAGGATACCCTCGAGTGACATGTGTAGTGCAACCAATCACAGTAAAATATCAATTAATGAAATAGCTCCCTTTTGACATTTTGTCGGTTACTTTGAAACGACGAAATAATTCTATCCTGCTTTGTAACATATGGCAAGTGTTTGCTCGCTAAATCTCTAAACCTGGGAGGCAAATTGGACGAGTGTTTTTTTCGCTAGTGAAACCATGTCACTTCGGTACACTGCAACTGTACGTCTCTGGATCAGATAATCGGACTGTCGGGGTTTTTATGATGATGATGATATGAAAAAGTAGTAAGTTTCTCAAGGCACTTTTAATACATAAATGTATATTTGAGAGGCCAGTAGCTGTAACTTTTGATGATTTTTTCATTGTTTTTAAATTTCAGTTTCTTGTTCTACTCTTCAAACCAGATACACAGTATTCAGCTTGTCAAGTCAGTCTGTACATTTGTAAACTTGATTGTTATTGTTGACAAGGGAATTCTGGTCCGGACTAGAATTCAAGTTTAACAGTAACGGTGCATTTTGCACGTGTCGATGATGTGTGTAAATATTTATTTTAAATTTCGAAGTCAGTGATGCCCTGGAGGCGGAATATTACAACGATCATATTTCGTGCACGAGGAAAGATAACCGGTCTTAATATCGTTTTTTCAATTCCTTTGGTTTCATTCGCCAGCTCGGCTTCTACGAATGGTTGGTCATGCGGGCAGCTACTAAAAACAAGAAAGGTGCAAAATACAAAGACCAAGACGGTGGAAAAACGTCAGAGATGACGGAACGATACGTGCACAGGCCCTGGTATGCCGGCAACAGGAACACAGATGGTGAGTTGACTGCCGAGTCTGACTACCTCGATGTAGGAGACGTTGAGGGCGCTTACGAGCAGATTCCAGCCGAACAGGATATGGTGTATACAGAGCCAGATAATTACTTAACGATGGCATCTGTCGAAACGTCGACACAGACGAATCCTTTCGGAATATCTGAGTCCGAAATTGGCAGCCCTTCCCGTGACTTCTCCGCGTAGTATCCCGTATATCGATACAAGAGGCAGGACCACTTTCAGTATTACTCACGAGACGAAAAAGCAATACTAAATTGGATGTAGCGAATGTTATTATTGCATTACTAGTATTATTGCATCCTCGGTGCAGGGCAACGAGATATGATCCGAGGAAATTTAATAACTTTAGAAATTGTTCAGGCGCTCTCGCTCAAGATTTTCAACCGCTTGACAATGTTGGTTAATGTCTACTCCCCACGGTGATATTATATCTCAATACAATTTACATTAATTGAATATATTTTTATATACTTCAAGAGTTACAGAATTATGTACCCTCACATTTTATGCCTTCAGACTTGTTTTTATCGTTTTTATCAAGCGTATGATTTTCACTTCTTTCCACTCGATGCTTGTGGTATTTATATCCTAGGAATTCGTTTCTCGTGTAGTCTTCAGCTTGATTTTTGTATACTAGTATTTTTCAGCTATTTACCCTTTATCATCTTTTGTCCACAGGGATATTTTTCACTTTACAGTATAACTTGTTGATAATTTTACTTTTGTTTACCATATTTACCAAATGTGCTCACTAATCGTCTAACCCTAAATCTTCGAGGTACCTTTGAAAGCTGTACTGGGCATGCGCTGCCTTATATCAGCCCGTGGTCTGAATCAGCGCTTAAAGCTCCTTTGGCCGTGCCTCTTGCATTTTGCTTACCAAAAACATCCATAATAATTTTGTATCAGTCAATTGGTCCAAAACTTTGCCCTGCTAGTCACATGACAACTTTTTGTCAAGATGCATATGGTTTAACCAAGAAGTGACAGTCAGTAATAGTAGTGTGCTTTATCGCAAGTGGTACGATAGATGGGTCACGTATCTACAGTATCTAGTCGCTCTGGTGGATGACAGTGGATTTCTTTTGTCCTTTAGAGAGTTTTATATCGATATATTTTACACCAGACCGGCGTAAATATATAGGCTTGATAAATCCTATTCCAAAATCGTGGCTAAAAAAGATTCGTCAATCGGATCTTGTTGAAGATGATGATTACCGAAACGCATTTTAGAAGGGGTCGTGTAAATAGAGTTATACATACTATATTACTTAAGATATTTTCCGATAATAATCCAATGAGATGTATGCAGAAATGGGAACGTCGTTGGTAACTTTGATTCCCAGGTACATTCTGCTCTTCCGTTTATCATAACAAAGGATTGTACTTTGCGTAATGTCCAGTTCAGAATTATTAGTAGAATTCGTACATCATAAAAATTTCTGAAGATCTGAGGGAAGACAAATTCTGAAAAATGTACTTTCTGTGGAAACTTTGAAGAAAGCCTGTTGCATCTATTTCTCGAAGCTGATGTTATTTTAAAGTTATGGAAAGATGTTGAGGTACGCTTACAGGCAAGATGTAATATTGTTATATGTTTTTCTCCCTTTGATATTCTGCTAGGTATGTAAAAACGACCCGCGTCATAACCTCTCAAATGAAGTGTGGAAAGCTCTGAATAACATTTTATTGTTTACAAAGATTTTCAATTGTAGGTTTAAGGGGATATTACCAGATCTGTACGGACTGGTTTCTTTCCATAATAACATTCTTAAGATAGATAATTACCCAGCAAGGTTGATGAGAAACAATACCATTAAAAATACTGGAATATTATTCTCTCAGATTTCTGTGAGCGAATTTTTACTTATATTTTGAGAAGCATATTAAGCATTTTTGCTGATGACAACAAATAAATGGGGAAAAAATGGAACACTCTTTGTTTGACTGGATTATAGCTTACCTACCTATCCATTTATTTCATCAAAAACTTTACCTGCTAGGTGGCTCTATGTCGAAAACACGTCAATTTTATATACGTCAATTTAGACTAAATCTGCAAAGCCAGTTTTTTTAATTTCGAGAGATAAAACGAGAAAAGTCAGCCATTTTGGGAACTTTTTGTCCGCGCCGGCGGAGATTATTTTGTTTGTGTGCCCCAAAACGCCCTCATACGGCCGAGTACTCGCCTCTGCTTCCTTGAGACGGACACCACTTTCTAACACTAACTACTTGTCTCACTTTACACATCCGTAGGAGTATAAACGGATTTTATCACGTATCATTCACATGTCAATCTCAAGTTGAACATGAATTTCTGCATGTCGGAAAACTCAAACTCTGGTAATACAACTTGACTACCATGCAGGAATTTCTACACATCTTGTACAAATTTTACAAGTATTCCCCTTGAACTCGTCTACTTTTCCAAGAACTGGTGAAGCTCATCAATGTTGTCAGACCAGCTAATGCTAGTGGAGCCAGATGGTTGCCTAATCATGAAAGGGATGTGCAAGCTGTGATAAGAAACTACAAAGTGCATATTACATAGTTGGAAGATATCAAAATAAATGGTCGAAAGGAGGGACAAGGCACACTCAGTTCCTAAAAATTCTAAAAAGTGTCAAAATTATGTAATGTTCATCAAAGTCCTGGTAGTTAAGAATAATTTCAGCACTGTGCCCCCCGGTGATCAGACAACCATAGAGATCAAGTAAGATGTATAGCTTAATCTGTCTTGAAGTTATTACAAGAATACACTTCTGAACAGAAACTCGAAGAGAGTATGAAAGAGGATATTTCAGGTTGTCAAAATAAACTGGTATTTTGTGGGGTGACATTTGAGGAAGGGCAAGGTAAACCAATTCGAAATGAAAGTATAACACAAACATCAAAGCAAACAGAAGAGCTGTAAGAGATGCCGAGAAAGCAATCGAATTGATAATACAATGTATTAACAATAGATTTCATGATCTCTCATCTTGTAGATCTTGTAACACTCCTCTGCAATCTCTCCGATTTTCTGTTTATTTGTCTGTCTTTCCTAGTGATTTATTGCATTTTGTGTTGTTCAAAAGGTTAGCACGTCTCAGAGCCTAAACAGCTGAAGGTACTGATGAAATCATAATCGCCTGCTGTTAAAACTTCAAGAAGTCCTCATAAAAAGTGCTATAAATTGTTTTCAAAGAAGCAAAAAACATGCTTGCAGAACTTCTTGCGCTGTTCACATTTCTGGCTTCTGGGAGAGTGAATGCGCTTTGCATATGATAGTATAAGTCACTCAAATCGTATTCTCTGCAGTCTATGCTCAAATCAACCTATATTTTGATCACTATCTGCGCAAAGTATCATCGATACTATTTTCGGACCAAAGACAACCAGTAGACTTCTTGCGGTTTTTTAAAAAACCTACAATCTCCAAAAAGGGAGTTATCTTATTTTGCGATCATCAACTCCTAGCAACCTAGAGTGAGGCAAGTGTGTCAAATTGATATACACCATTTTTACCTCCAAGTTTGAAGGTGATCTTGAATTTGAACTTGAAAAATCACGTAATCAATGCATAACCAGTATTCCGTACTAAATTATCAGGTACTTAATAAAATCATTTTCAAACCTTACCTTAATGCAGATATATTATAGTTTTCTTAATTTTGTGGATGTTCATTATGGTAACATAATTTGATGTTAATAACTAAACGAGGGCCCTGGGGAAGGTCTCTACTGAAGCTTACCAGGCTACCCTCGTTAAACAAAGTTTAACAAAATAAAAAGTAAATAAGCAACTGTGTAATACATGGTACGATCGGGTGGAAAATACACAGCATCCTTGGCCACATATTTGTAAAAATATGACATAAAACTGTTCCAATAAACATTTTCATTCAAAGTAATACATAACAAGGTCCATGGGACATTCGTGATTTACAAATTTACGTAGGACCATCCTGAATCACTGATAGTAAGTGGTGGTACCAGGTGTCCGGAATGGGTAAGCGTACCCTACTAGCATGCTATACCCGTCAGGATTGGTCCCAAAATTGTCTAAATATTGTATAAAATGATACAGGATATGAATCACTGTAATAAGTCAAAGCCGGAAATGCTGTCGCTAATCATTTGAGTGACCGAGGTGTCATATTTGGTCACAATGTCGTCATATCGACCGTAGAACTTTTTGAAAGCCCTAATGAGTCTTTTTGTTATGTATCCCTGTCTCACTAATTTTGATGCCAATAAGCTATGTCTCAGTTGAAAATCAGAGTAGGAATCACAAGTCCTACAATACCTGAGAAGTTGAGACACGTACACACCATAAGCAGGTGCAGACGTAATATTACTTGGCAAGTGGGGATAATTTATGATTTCAAATTCTAATCATCCCTTTTGCCATACAGCTTAGTGTGTAGCCCATTTGTACTCACTAAGGAACATATCAAGATATGAAGCAGAGTTCCTACCCACTGTTGTTTCAGTGATTTCCAACTCACAGGATAAATATGATGTAAGTAATTTGATATGTCTGGATTGTCTAGACTAATCAGATCATCAATATATCTGTGCGTGTTGTTAAAACGCCTTGCAAGTTTTTAGACCCTGCTTTGTAGAGAGATAGGAACTCTGCTTCATATGCATATTTAAATAAGTCAGCAAGAATTAAGGGGTGCACGATTTGTACCCATTGGTATGCCAATAGATTGTTGAAATGTCATACCGCCAAACTTAACAAATATGTTGTCGATTAAGAATTTAAGCATTTTAATAATTTCTTCTTCTGTGTATTTATGCTGGGCATCCATATTGTTACTGAAAGAACCTAACCTATGTTTGATGGTAATGTATTGGTACCTTCTACTGCCATTTTTAAGCAGAAAAGTTTGTTTAACAAGAGATGACAGCCTTGTTTTAAGTTTATCTTGGGGAAATGTGGTGTATAATGTGGAAAAGTCAATTGTTCGGATTGAGCTGAACTTGTTTTTCTTGACTTTTAAATCAAGCAACAATTCCTACGAATTTTTTAGTATCCGCATTTGGTTCAACCCACTTGTTTCATAACTTTTGTCACAATATCGAAAAAGACCATTTTTGATGGCGGTTAAAATTATAGTCAATAATTGTGACAGATGTTTGGTAGCGCTATTGCTTGATACTTCAATAAAACGTTGTTTGTAAGGGTTCTTGTGCAGTTTAGGTATCCAATACAACATAGGCAGTTTTTTGTCCTTCTCTTTCAAAGGAATGCCGAATTCATTGAGCACAGATGAATGGTTTGAAAAAATGTTTTCATCAGTGAGGGAGGAAAGAGTGTAGGTTGTATTACTCTTATCTGAATGAAGGTTTAATTCATCTATTATACACTGGATATAATACAACTACTTTCAGTATTAGACAGCGAAGCTACTGCAGTGAACTACTGCTTACACTAATTAGTTTCAGCTATAGCCAGCAGGCAGATTGGCGTGTAGTGTTTAACTGGGCAGTTTCTGTTACACCCGTGGCCACTATATTGTTGATCAAGGTTATTTGATACAGACAAAGATTCTGCTTGTCCAAAGGCAAAACTAGCTCTGTCTGGGGTTGTAAATGAGAGTTTACGATTGGCACCCTGTGTTCAAGGTTAAGATACAATGTAACATTATCATGCACTGGTCCATTTACAAATCTTGTTTACTTCAACTTCCTAAGACAAACTGCCTGCGTGGTACATACAATGTTGTCGACTTTCCAAGCTGGCTATAGCTGAAACTAATCGGTGTGAGTAGTTTTATTGCAGTTCACTGCAGTGGCTTCGCTGTCTAATACTGAAATTGGTTGTAATTCCTACAGACAAATGTAATGTTGTTTGAAGCTTTGTCTGCAGGAACTACAACATATTCTTTGTGTAAAGCATCGACGCATGCTTTGACAGATGGGTAATCAAATACTGAGGAAGTATTTACATCTTTACTGTGAGAACGGAAATGTGAAATACGTGATTTTAATTTATCTCTGACTTTGCTCAGCCAGTCAGAGAGGCATTCCACATCACCTGCCTCAACTGCAGTCCAATGTCTTGCATATTTTTCGGCAGCATCCATTATAATTAAAGCTGCAAGCAGCGTTGGCGGGGCCCAAGCGGTGAACATGGTTGAAAAATCTTGCAAGAATGATATTATGTGCAAAATTCGAGCTTGAAAAAGTAGGATTTTGAACATCATCTAATAGTTACTGTACGTTTCACTTGGAATTTAATATTTCACGGAAAATCAAATATGGCGGCCAAACCACGAGACCGATCAAAACCTATTTCACAAACTTGAAACACATCACTTTAAAGATGGTATATGCAAAATTTCAGTCATTCTATGTTTGTTCGGGAGAAGAAGATTTTTAAAGATTAAATCACGATTTCGAAAAATCCAATATGGCGGCCAAACCACGTGACCGATCAAAAGGCCTTTCGCAAACTTGAAAGAGATCACACTAAAGATGTTTCATGTCAAATTTCAATCGAATCTGTGTATTGGTTCTGGAGTAGAAGATTTTAAAGATTAAATCATGATTTTTGCAAAATCCAATATGGCGGCCAAACCATGTGACCGATCAAAAAGCCTTTCGCAAACTTGAAAGAGATTACACTTAAGATGTTACATGTCAAATTTCAGTCGAATCGGTGTGTTGGTTCTGGAGAAGAAGATTTTCAACAATTAAATCAGATTTTTAGCAAAATCCAATATGGCGGCCAGACCAAGTGACCGATCAAAACGCGTTTCGCAAACTTGAAAGAGATCACACTTAAGATGTTATATGTCAAATTTCAGTCGAATCGGTGTGTTGGTTCTGGAGAAGAAGATTTTTAAAGATTAAATCACGATTTTCGCAAAAATCCAATATGGCGGCCAGACCACGTGACCGATTAAAACGCCTTTCGCAAACTTGAAAGAGATCACACTTAAGATAATACATGTCAAATTTCAGTTGAATCGGTGTGTTTGTTCTTGAGAAGAAGATTTTAAAAGATTAAATCACGATTTTTGCAAAATCCAATATGGCGGCCAAACCACGTGACCGATCAAAACGCCTTTCGCAAACTTGAAAGAGATCACACTTAAGATGTTACATGTCAAATTTCAGTCAAATCGGTGGGTTGGTTCTGGAGAAGAAGATTTTTAAAGATTAAATCATGATTTTCACAAAAATCCAATATGGCGGCCAAACCACGTGACCGATCAAAACGCCTTTCGCAAACTTGAAAGAGATCACACTTAAGATGTTACATGTCAAATTTCAGTCGAATCGGTGTGTTGGTTCTGGAGAAGAAGATTTTTAAAGATTAAATCACGATTTTCGCAAAATCCAATATGGCGGCCAGACCAAGTGACCGATCAAAACGCCTTTTGCAAACTTGAAAGAGATCACACTAAAGATGTTACATGTCAAATTTCAGTTGAATCAGGGTGTCGGTTCTGGAGTAGAAGATTTTTGAAGATTAAATCACGATTTTCGAAAAATCCAATATGGCGGCCAAACCACGTGACCGATCAAAACGCCTTTCGCAAACTTGAAAGAGATCACACTTAAGATGTTACATGTCAAATTTCATTCGAATCAGGGTGTTGGTTCTGGAGAAGAAGATTTTTGAAGATTAAATCACGATTTTCTCAAAATCCAATATGGCGGCCAAACCACGTGACCGATCAAAACGCCTTTCGCAAACTTGAAAGAGATCACACTAAAGATGTTACATGTCAAATTTCAGTTGAATCAGGGTGTCGGTTCTGGAGTAGAAGATTTTTGAAGATTAAATCACGATTTTCTCAAAATCCAATATGGCGGCCAAACCACGTGACCGATCAAAACGCCTTTCGCAAACTTGAAAGAGATCACACTAAAGATGTTACATGTGAAATTTCAGTCCAATCGGTGTTTTGGTTCTGGAGAAGAAGATTTTTAAAGATTAAATGGGTATTTTTCAAAAATCCAATATGGCGGCCAAGGTCACGTGACCGCATGCGATTTTATTAGCAATTCTGAAGACCTTAGGTCATGCTTGCTATACAAAAAATTTCGAATCTACTAGACCCCTGGGTCTTCTGGAGAAGCCATTTTTAGGTTTTTGGAAAATCCAATATGGCCGCCAGGTCACGTGACCAATCGAAATTTGTATACCCAGGTGCACGAGATCTCATAGGTACCTATTAGCCCTGCAAGTTTTAGAAGTTTGCGGTAAGCGGTGTTTGAGTTCTAGGTCGACAAAAAAAGAGCGGAAGAAGAAGAAGAAGTAGAAGAAGAAGAAAGTTGAATTCCTACGAAACCAATAGGGGCCCAGCGGGTAGGCTTGGGCCCCTAATTAGTTCCAGAGACCAGCTCTAGAACTGTTAGTTTTTGCTCACTTTCCTTCTTTCTTTCTTTCTTTCTTTCTTTCTTTCTCTCTCTATTTCCGGTATTACTACCATAGAACATGCTATACACAAATTTTACCTTAATTACCCAGAATGCATTGCGACACGCTTATGACGTCATCGCTCAGCTCAGACGGGTTTTACGGGCATTTCTTGTGTGTTTATTTATTTATTTTTTATTTGGCATTGCTCAACTATCATATTGCGTTCAGTTATTAATAATTCTAGCTTTCTTTCGCTTTGTTTTTTGTTGCTTTTTGATTTTATTTTTCTCTAAATACTCGCCGTACGTGGCGCTATACTGTTTCGCCCGAATGCTCATGGGTTGAATGACATTAACAATGGCGGCGTATTTCGCTTCGCCCGCACAGAGACAGAAAATTAGGGTTTCCGTAAGTTTACAAGCGCGGCTGGGCACATCGTGTACCTAGGCGAGGTGGGTGTGCTCGAAAACGATGATCAATGCAAAATTTGGACTCAAAATCGGCTGTTTTGGCGGAGAAACTGCCCGCCGTATTTCTGAGGAGTCACCAGCGGTTTTTCCTATATCAGTCTGCGGGGCTGTGGTGGGAGCCCGTTTAACGCCGGTAACACACAGCCCTGCCATGCAGAGCCAGGCATTCATAGTGAACGTACTGTCTGTCATGCTCCGGCATGCGTTGGCTGCACGTAAAAGCAACTCAACTTTCCAAGATCAAACGGTCAGTATCTTGTGAAAACAGCGACATAGCAATGAAAATTGTTTTAGTCTGTGCTTTTAATCAAATGAAAATGCATGTGGCAATTTCAACGGCCTAGGTCCGATGTTTCTTCTCGTCTGATCATCGTCGTAAATCACACGCCTCTTTACGGCAACAACTCAGCGCTACCCGTCAAGCGATTGATTTTTGCGTTGGTCAGCGGAGCAAAAATTATTGCTCTGGCTCGCGAGAATGTCGTCTGATAAACATTTCCGTGCATTGTCGCCCCCGTATGTATCTGTTGCGCTTTTACCGTATATGTAGGCATTTGTAATCTGTGTACTATAATTCCCCGGACTGCCTTGCTTTTAGTTGTATTGGTGTTTACTGCTATCAGCCCTGAATATTAAAATCCAAAGCACTCTTTCATTCTGCACCTATCTTTGTCACACATTCTCTTGTTCTTCCCCTG
The DNA here is from genome assembly GCF_041260155.1 of Ptychodera flava. Taxonomy (NCBI): domain Eukaryota; kingdom Metazoa; phylum Hemichordata; class Enteropneusta; family Ptychoderidae; genus Ptychodera; species Ptychodera flava. The sequence goes on along the minus strand of NC_091946.1, from coordinate 34,135,834 downwards.
CTCTGGTCTCTGGAACTTCGCTTTTGCTTGCAAATGCTTTCTAGTTGTGAAATTAAATTTCCAATCAATATTTTGTGGCTCTCGATATTTTGGGCGATATTGAAAGTTGCCGAAGTTTGCTGTTGGTAATGATGGTCAGGTCACCAGTTATTATGTAACCAAGTGGTTTATACTCTGACCTTAACCTATGGTCCTAATAGTAAAGTCGTAATTTTACTGCCTGAACCCAAAACTTTATGAAATTATACTTAAATTTTGTCAAACGTTCGATTTTGATTTACGATAACATGCACTTTCATATTTTCGGGATCTGCACAAAGTTTCATGTCTTTTGATATTAACTAACTCTATCTTCAATGCTAAATTTAAACACCCATTACGTCATGAGTTCGATCCGCTTCCATCTGGTCGTCGTTGTATAGTACCGATTTCAAAAACCAAAAGATCAAACACCATTTTATAAACAGAACAGTTGGATCTTTTAATAGAGTTAAATAGTTCTGTTTTCCTATTCACAATGTATAACAACTTCGCTATTTGTAGTACTTTTTAACAATCCTTGGCAATTTTATTCTTGTGCCTATGTGTTTTATTTGCTTTGAGTAAAAGTTTTAAAGTGCTTTTAAGTTGTCACGTTCCTGTGGTTCTATCTTGTTCTGCGGTCTTATTTATTGTTGTTTTTGTCACTGTCGCAATTTAAATTACCGAATTGGGACAATAAATATATTGTATTGTATTGTATTGTATTGTATTATATAGATCAAGAACAAATTAACTAAAAATCAAGCAATTTGAAGGTAATATAACACATTCTATGTTGACCAGTTAACAGACTCTTCGGGTGATTCACTTTTCAGTAAACTTAAACTTTAGATGAGCGCTGTGTATAAAAATCACAAAATTATCACATTCATCCCTAATTTTGATGGTGACCTTTACCCTTGACCGTGTCAGTCGTGGTTACCAAAATGAAGCCTGTAGACTAATGAGTAACTCTAAGTATTTGAAGTTTCCCTATGCCTTTCCTTAACGCTTAGATATTCCAGTTTTCAGTGTTCTTAAATAACGCTATGTTAAATATTACAACAGCTCCTCACAGCTTAACCCAGCAATATTTTTGGCAGACAACAGATTCTGGTAGCTGAATATATAGGTTCCCAAAATCTATGTTTCGCAAAAATCGTTGTGGATGCTCGGTACCTCGCCCATGGACTACTCGAAACAATGCCAAAATCCATCCGCATTTGGACATGCTTTTTTCAAGCATGCGCTGATAAAATGTTGTAGTCTATGCAAATTACAAAAATGCTGAAATATATCAGGATGAGACACGTCCAACTATCAAATGAAATATTATGTTGAACACATTTCAACAATCTGATCAAGACCGACGTTTACACTTGTAGGTAACTCCCGGGTTCAGCAAACTGACTACAGCGTAACTATTATGTGACCACGCTCAAATTTTGCACCATCATAATACGACAACCGGGTTTAACCTCACTTAACTACTAAATAGGTTAACTTTCACTCATAATTTGCATCTGTATAGGTGGGGTAACGAACCTTGTAGGTAAGTATACCAGGGGTCAGTGATGGGTGACTAGTGCTTCATTTCAGTGTGCGGCCATCCGTTCCATTGAGAGGGCGAGTTCGGTTTCCGTAAATCGTTGACAGTGTGGCTGCCCTGTGAGTATCTTGGACTGAGAGAAGGCAAAAGCTTGATTAATGGTAGGTAAATTTAGATTTACGTTGCTTTATCGGTCGAAGGCTTCATCACCAAGAATTGAGTAGTCATCTTGGTTCGTATGGACAAAACGTCATCTCTGCAGAACATCAACGCGATTGGTACTTTCCTGTCCGCTATATACAAGGTCGTTACGCGGCAAAGGTGCACTTCGCACATATTTCGATTTAAGTGATCCTGCTTGAAGTGTCCTGTTGACGGGTCTAACATATTCAGATTCATTATAACTACTTATCATCCGTTTTTCTGAACGCGAAAACCTGACTTTCAGGAAGACGAATATCCCCTACTACTTAAAACTGAACGTTAGATTGTCAAAGTTCATGGACAAAATGTTTAAAACGATTTGAGGTGGAAAATGGCAGAAAATGATATTACAATATAAGTACTTAAGTTGTTCTCGAAGATGGTCATGGGCAGACTTTTTATTTTGCCTACTAAGAGGTAGATTTGAAAACAGCGTAGGTAGGACCATTGAAATATGTCTGTGAAATTCGACCTAGTTTTCTCTGCGAAAAGTGTTCATGTATGGGATGGGCACCCTTAGTAATGGTTTTAAGAGCAAAAGCTGTGTCGCAATCTGTATAAATAGGGTTTTGAGGAAGATAGAAACGAGTTAATTCTCTATAGCAGTCTACTTCTGCTATTTGTTACTTCTCCCTCTAATTTCCGTAGAACCCTGGAGAGACATGCAATAATGGTAGGTACCATCACAGTACACTGCCTGGTTGGCAAGATGCCAACAGCGAAGTACGGAGAAACAAAAGGCTTTAAGCGATTACAAAGGTTTGATAGTCACCACCTTCACCAACTTGGACGAGTAAAGTTTTTGAAAATTGATAATATTGCTTTTGATTTCAAACTCATAAGTAGTATACATTTGGCCTGTGGATTGCATGGGACATACTGTAACCAGATGTGAATTGAATGTGCATAACCGTTTTACAACAGGTTCATTAATAGAAGTACGCTTCACAGAACAATCAGATATATGTTATATCACTATATGTAGCAGGTTGTATCAACTTTCCCAAAGTACTCTGAGAGTTAAATCACTAATTACAAAACTTTATTCAATATGCAAACAAGCTCTTAATTAACTTGACACTGCTCAATGCTTCATGGGACAATTAGATATACATTAGATCAACATTTGTCGCACATTTGATTAAATTTAAAGCTGTAATTTTAGAGTAATATCACTAATTACAGAGTTCATTAAATATGCAAATGAACCCTTCATTAACTTGACAATGTTCTCAATGTTTCATAACACAATTAGATATTTATCAGACCAATATCTGTAGCACGTTTCACCAAATTTGGTACCGTAATTTCAGACTTATATACTTCATTACTAAGTTTATTAAATATGCAAATGAACACTTAACTAACTTCACACTACTAAAAGCCTTAAAACAAAGTCAGATATCTGTCGGATCAGTATATGCAGCAGATTTCATCACATTTTATGAAGTTATATGACTAATTATAAAACTTCATGTATGGAAAATATGATATTGCAAAATTTCATAGACATGTAAGCCACACAAGCCAAAATCTAATCAGTTCTTGCAAAAAGCATATGGTACCTGTCTACCAAATCTGACTTGAATCTGTTCAGGCGTTTTTTAGTTATCGTGTAAACACACACACACACACACACACACACAAGGAAAGACAGACAGACATCGCTATGACATACGCTCAGGCGTGTGGACACGTGAGCTAAAAAGAGAGTATGGAATAATTATTACATATTGTGCTGTGAGTTGTACTATGTCACCCTTCTAAATTTAGAATTCCGTTTTAACAAACATTTTAGATGCCCTGGTATCAGCCCTTGGCTGATACCAGCCTTGCATGTCAATCGTCAGGTATTTCCTTTTTGTCTTTACCGAGTCTATTGTGATTTGTTTCCTCGTTCCTAGGAGCACGTGCCATGAAGTCGTTGGATACAGGTCAGAAGTTGTCAAATTCTAATCGAACAGGATCACAAAACATTGCGATTGTGAGCACACTTAGGTGAGCATCGAGTCCTGTTGGAAATTGACAATAAGGCTGTTCACATTAAACCGAACTGTCCTAGCCTTGTCCGACCATGTGCCGTGGTCGACCAGCAAATTACGTTTAAATGACATTTCATGCAATGTTGACAAATGCATTCAAGTGTGGAAAGACCGTTGCCTTTTTGCCTTTATTTCGTATGCCCTTAATAACACGTTTATGGTTAAAAGGGAACACTATACGCTATTCTAGTCTCCTCTTATTCAATAAAGCTTAAAATTAGCTTATTCTTCTTGTTCTTTAGGGGCCCAATTCAATAGGCCAGGTCCCTATTGTTATTGTTCGAGTTCCACTTCTTCCTCTTTTTCTTCTTCCGCCGAATGCGTTTACTTCTTGTTTTCTCTCGACCAATATCCTCAGCGATTGCTGCCTTTGTCAAGGAAATTAGAATTAAAGTGACTGTTGTCGATGTTTTTGTCCTGACGGAGAGAGATCAAATTCACAACTCTACTCGAATGATTGCAAAGTCACTTAGACAGTAGAGGTAAAGCGAATACTGCTGTATACCCCAGGTACGATTACCTATTAACTTTTTTTTAGTTGTGTCGTAAAGCGCTATTGTTCACACGTATTTTTATTTGACAATCAGTATCACTAAATTATGTATAAATGTCGCGCGCGCGTGCGCACACACACACACACACACTATAGAAGCGTGTTATAACATGTGCCTTTCTTCTTTCTACGATACATTTTAACCTCGATATTCTGGTCAAATGGTTAAGCCCTTGGCAAGCTGAAATTAACAAGTATCGTTCAACTGAGGCTTTTTTAGCATTACCAACGCTTGAAATAGCGAATTTTTACGCAGTGAAACGTGACAGATTCCTCTGTAATAATATATCCAATGTCACTTTACAGACATAGGGCATTTAACAAATATTGAAAGTTTGACACGATATTGCAACTGTCATTGTGTTGTTATTCGAAGAATCGTTCGAAGAGAGTAACGAAAGTTTAGAAGAAGTACATAATATTGCAACGACCACAACTCACATGACCTTTAAGATAATACTAGTATGTCTCGAGACGAAACTAACACACCTTGGAAACGGAAATCCTTAAACTTTGGTATTATTTAAGACAACTCTGAAGAAAACCTATTATAATGTTCCCTATCACTTGTAAAGCCGAGTTTCCTGTTTGGAACAATTGCTATTTGCATGGAGGTCGTTTTCGCCAATCTGGCGACTTTGTGAAACTAGTATCTCCAGAACTCGGTATATCACATTGGACTCATTTGTGTGTTTTCAGGTTTAATATTGTGAAGCTTACCGACATGTTTACTGACACGTGGATAACATGTATCTTCATTTGTGTGATGTATTCGTCGAAGCTTTGCAGAATAGGAGGTAAGTTCAATTAACCGACCATTGTTCAAATTTTTACAATACTCTTCTGATCCATCACTTATAAGCTCATTTTGAAGCTCTTAGATTAAGGTGGAGGTGCACGTAGCCGACACAATTCTTTTGAAAGCAATATTTTTATCAAAGATGACAAGGAAGCACTCTTATACTTCGTATATTTTCAGATAGCAGAGAATCTAAAGTGTAGTATGATAGCAATAGTTTACTCGAAGAATGAAGAGGTATATAAGCTTATAGAAAACCTCAATTTTTGTATTAATGATAAAAATTGAGTGAAAAACGATACTAATTTCTTAAATTTAATATTTTACTTGAAACAATCGTATATACTAGGAGAAAAAAAAACAAGTTTTATTTTGCATTATGTATCCTCATCCTAGAATGGCAGGGGTTGAAAGACTGATACTCAACAGAGTGATTAAAATCATGATAAGCAAAATCAAAATGCCTTTTATTCAAAATGTAAGAATTTTATTACCAAGCAATAGAGTCATTTATATCTGGTGTTAAATAGTATTTAAAAAACGTAGCGTGAAAATTTCAGAAAATTTGCCCCAGCCAGTGTAGAGGTAAATTCTTTGGAATTCTGAAATTTGGAGAAAAGTGAAGCAAGGAAACCGGGTGATTTGAATAAATTTGCATAAATTCACACTTCTTTCTCATCCAACTTAAGATTGCCTGTCAAGCTAAAAGGTGAACCCAAAACAATATCCATTACTTAAAAATTGAAAGAATCTTTGAAAAAAGTGATTTTGAGCAAAATTCTTTGTATTTCGTGCTCCACCGCCTTTAATAACATTTTTAATACAAATGCTAGTGCTTCTGTCTTACTCAACCATCACAATGTTATACTGTGAAAATTTTGGCCGTTTTCATCAAGTTTGATGTTTATGGCCTACCTGATTTAAGACAGCCAAGCCTGTGTGCTGCGATCATCTAAGAAACAACCATATGGAAAAGAGGGCCACCAAGAGGATCGCTTGTCGCGATGCTTTTTGGTATGTCGTTCATTAGAGGTCAATACTGGGAAAATCTCGGTAAAAGTAACCCTACAAATAACGACTTTGTTGACTACATGAGCACATTTTCCTGAAACAACATTTAGAGGAAAATAGTAAAACATGTCACGGTAAAACTAATGTAAAGCCTTCAGTATCAATATTCTAACTCTTTCCGTCAGAAGTGTTCAGCACTTTACTGTACACAGGTACTGCCACCAAATAGGGCCAGGGCGACCCCCTGAACAATAACGTTTATTTATGGCCAAGGGCGAGAGGAGAACCAAAAATTAACAGGCGAGGCTTGCAGGGCCGGTTAAATTTGGCCTTTCTCTCGTCCGCGCACATAAAACAACGTTAATGGTCAGGGCGATTTCTGTTAAGTTTCCATTATACCATCAACGAACCAAAGAAAACGGTCAAAATTTGCGAAAATTTCCCAAGCGAAAGACAACGGGGCCTTTGACCTTGTGTAATACGCAACGCACTGTCGAGTTCACTGTAATAATTCTGCAAATCTGCAGATTCTTTGATAAAAGTGTTTAAAATTGGTACACAAGTGCTCCATTTTATCTTGTGATTGATTATGATCTTTGTACAAATTTAACAATTTACGTTTTGGCTGTAAAGTTACGATCTTTAGGATACTGTAAGTTCTTATTCATATTTAATGGGCATAAACAAACCATTACTATGTATTTGTGGTCAGTCATGTGGTTCAGCTTGAACAATGAAAATGCGACGGGCAGAGCAAGGTGATATAAGACAGAATTACAGGGCCAGAAGCTGTAATATTTGTTAACTTTCTCACTAGTTTTTGTCTCCAATGTCAAGCCCCAGCTTCATATTCTACTCCCTTAGGCAAGTTGAGATACACAGTGTTGAGCTTATCAACTCAGTCGGTACACATTTATATTACATCGTTATTGTTGGCAAAGGTGTGTTGGTGCGGACTAGAATTCAAATATAATCAATAACAGTGCATTTTAGTATACGCACTGTGTTGACAAGATAAATAATGTTTCAACATGCTTTTTCTTTTTTATTTTATATTTTATTTTTATATTTTATTAATAATGACTTCCACAGCCGAGGCCATTTCTGGAAGACTGTTAGTAAAAATACACATACAGAGTAACATGAAGACAAGACGAACAAACTTTAACAAATACTGAGAAAACAATGTTTTAAAACATTTTTAAAACCATTTAAATTTACAGAAAAAGGATCAATGTCATTGTATTCGTTTAAAAGCAAATTAAATTGTCTCGGTATTCTACTAAAAAGAGAGTCACGAACACAATTAACTCTACCAAAAGGCACATGAAACAAAGTAGTACGCCGAGTTGAAAACCTTGGTACATGAAGACTAAAAAATGAAGCTAAAGCATTAACATTAAGCTTTGACATTAACCTTTATGCATTTGTATAAAAATATATGATCAAATATATGATATTTGATATTAAACAAACAGTAGAAAAAACCATCAAAAGTTACAGCTATTGGCCTGTTGATCAGCCACTCAGGTTGTATAAGGAAAGGAGATAGACACTCTTCATAACGTTTAAAAACTCTAACTTTAGGAATTGGTCAGTTTCTTCAGCCTGGGGGGGCGGTGGATTCATGGGGGGTCACCCTGTTTTTAACTTTGGTGATAAGGGGGTCACCATGTTTTTGAAATGCCCAATAGGGGGGGGGTCAGTGTGTTTTTGAATTTTGACACAGGCTCATCATTGCCTAAAATTCTAGTGTCAGCCACAAATTTCATCATTCAGTTGTATTTTTCGGCGCGCCCTTCGGGCGCCATACTTTAATAAATCAGAGATATCTTGATGTTTGCTAAGTGAAAGTGTACCATTATGAAATCTGCATTTCATATGAAAAGGATTACAAATTCCTGATACTTTTCTGTTCTCTCTGTGAGAATTCAGTATGAGAAAGCAACATACACAAATATTTCACAATATATATTTGATACAGTGACGTATTTTAGAGATAGAAAAATGACAAGATATCTTTCCTTCTCATTGATGCAATTATTTTCCTTTGTTTCACAGGTTTTCTGTAGAAACACAAACAAAAGACACAGACAACTGTGTAACATTTCAGATCACGTGTGTTCACATAAGCTCCATAAGTGTCTCACGGAAACGAATAACTTATGTCACAGTTGTGGTTTGTGGGCTTGGGTTCAAAACTCCGCAAATAATTTAGGATCACATCGACATGAATCAACTTAATATTAATACAATCAGAAGGATCAGCAGTCGCAGAGATCGCCATATATGGAAGGCGATAGTAAAATACGCCCTCGTGCGGCAAGTATCTGCCGGTAGAAACTACTGACAAATCACACCACTGCTTTTAAACCAGCAGGTATTAGTCCTATCGAAAATACACATACCCAAAATTTAAGTTCTGTAAAATAAAATCTGATTGGTTAAAATGTCTAGGCTCTTGTGTACAGAGTCCATAAGACTAGCTCTTTGGATCTACAAATGCGTTTGGAGATCCAGCGTTGCGTTTTCTGGAGAGGCAATCGTTTCCGGCCGCCTTGCCATGACCCCAGCCCCTCCCCTGCATCGAGGATGATGATGGTGACACGTCTGCATCCCTCAAAATATGCTGAACGGAAATTTTGTTTTAGTACGTTTGGTTTTGTTGTTAGGTGTAAAAGGAGAGGAGAGTATAGACGAGGACAGAACAACGGAAAGTACGGCCGATTTGTAAAATCATGTGCAAAACCGTTCCATTCACAGTGGTCAAGAATGGACGCTGCCAAGGAAACCCCGATACTTGCACTATGGGCCGAAGTCAATTATGGACGGTTTTGAGGGGTTGGGTGCCCGTGGCACCAACACTATGTAAATATAGCGCCTCGCAAACGGGAGTTCACGCAACACACTTTTACTAGTATCGTCGCTCGGACATGGCCAATTGAACCCCACGCCGATAGGACCAAAGTCAATTGGACCAAATGATAGAGATTATAAATCATTCACATGCTGTTTGTCATCTAACGTCCTGTATCACTGCGGCATTAAAACACTAAGAGACGTAATTTGCACCATGCATAGTTTGTTATTTCGATTTAAGCAGTCACTGGTCTTCATTAACTGTGCAACAAAATTCACTACGAAAGTGTTGGATACAACGCCGCCACATAATCGAAGACGGCAACGCGAACGGCAGGGCTAAACAGTGAAGTACAGTACGTATGGTATACACGGCGGTCACCAAGATTCGTGAATTGCAAGCGATACATAAAACTTAGTATGCTAAATCAAAGCGATGTTCGAGTAGATTGCATGAGTTCATGGTTTGGAGAAACCTCGCTATCAATCACGGGGTCGAATTGAAGCTTGGGTCCAATCGGCATTGAGTCCAATTTACTAGAAAACCCGTCGCTGACCCCAACACACAATCAAAGGTAAATTGCGGAAGTAAACCTGTGTTCTGCACACGATCTGGGCTTGTGACAATTACATGTAAACTGAATTATTCTTACGGGTTGGGTTCGCATTGTGGTTTCTGGTTGTTTGAAAGCGTGAACTGTCATAACAGATCTATTGATTTTCTACGTCAAACATAATGATTAATCCATAGTTTGTTTTATTTTGGACATTGATTATTTCTGCAGTTTCTACATTAATTTCTGAAATTTTAAATATGATAAATATCATCACAGCATATGTAACTAGACTGTCTTACATATTTACAAATATAATTTTATGAAATAGATTTTCTCTTTTTCTTGCATGTCGTAGAAACAGCATAGAAATTAAAAACATCGTGCTGCGGCAACTTCCGATATGCATCAAAACACTGCAGAACAACGATGTGTTATCGATGACAGTCCATTGCATACTGTTTGTGAGCAGTTCTGATTGGTCAATAGACGACCCTTGACATATATATGAATATTCGTTATATTTCCTTTTTTGGCGATCTGTGTGATTGGTCAGGGGAGGTTGGCAGTATTTTTACGCCACTTATCATTGCATTTAATATGCAAATAACAATTCATACAGGATTGTCAGGGACTGGACAGAAATTACAGGGGGTGGGACGGTGTTTTTCGAAACATCGCTGCATCAAAATTAGTGATCCTTAAAAAGTTCTTGCACAAAAATTAGTGACCCTCCCCCTTATCCGTGCATGAAAATAAGTGATCCTCCCTTGTAACTCAATACCTCCCTAACAAACCCGCAATGTGTTTAAGTCTCCCCTTCTGACTTGCTATATTCTTGAAGTCCCCTTCCCAAAAGGAAGGCAAAATGTGGTCGATATAATGCTTTTGTCAAAAAAATATCAAATCATATGTGTGTGATAATTCATGTAAATGTACTTTGCTTGAAGTGGCAGGTAAGAAGTACATGCGTGTACAAAAAAATGTAATTTTTAGATTTCATCGATAATTTTGATTCACTATACATGGTAGTCTATGTGCAAACTATGAACGTGTATTTTCAAATATAAAACTTGCAATATCTGTTCATCTATAGACGTTTAATAACTGAAATAAATATACTTAATTAGCATGAGTTGTTTACAAGTGAACATGAGAACAAGAATTTTGATTTTGGAATTTCGCTGAAAATGTTGATCTACTATACACGGGGTGTCTATGACAAAACTGTAAATAATTTGTTCCCAATTAAAACATGCACTATTTGTGCATATATGAACCCTGAATAATTGACATGATTGCACTTCATGAGAAGAGGGTGGTTACATGTGTATTTGTGTACAAGAAATTTGATTTTGGAATCGCCTAAAATGTTGATCCACTTTACATTATAGTCTATGAGGAAACTATGTATAATTTTATTAAGGAAAAAACTCGGTAAATCTGTGGAATTACGTTTGCTTGATTATTGATATAAATGTACTTGTTTGGAGTAGGGTGGTTACAAGTCATCATATTACCATGCCCTGCCTGTCGCATTTTGATTGGTCGAGTAGAACCACGTGACTGACCACAAATACACAGTAATGGGCTGTTTATGAATAATAAGATTAACAACTCAAAGTATCGTAACTTTACAGCTCAAACGTTAATCATAATCAATCACAAAATAAAATGGAGCACTTGTGGGCTTGGTTGAGATACTTTTTTCTGAAAATATTTCCAGATTTGCCAATATTTTACGGCACGCGTGACAGTGCGTCGCATATTGCTCAGTTCTGGGCCCACTTGTCGTTTGCTCCGAAAGTTTTCGCAAATTTTGACGATTTTCTCTGGTTCGTTGATAATATAATGGAAATAACAGACTCAGCACTGACCATTAACGTTTATTTATGGGCGCGGACTCGAGGAAAGCCAAATTAACGGGCTTGGCAAGCCTCGCCCGTTAATTTTTGGCTTTCCTCTCGCCCTTGCCCATAAATAAACGTTAATATTCAGCGCGTCGCCCGTTATTTCTATAATGTATATGCAAAAATGTGATTTTAGAATTTCACAGAAATGTTGATCCACTATACATTTTAGGCTATGAGGAAACTATGAATAGCTTTTTTTTAATACAAAGCAAGGTAAATCTGTGTATTTATGTATGCTTGATATTAATGTACCTGATTAGACTACGGTGGTTACAAGTGTATGTGTGTGCAAGAAATTTGATTTTGGAATTTCACCAAAATGTTGATGCACTATACATTGTAGTCTATGAGGAAACTACAAATAACAACTATGCTCCCATTCTGCTCCCAAATTGTTTTTCAAAGGTTGTTTGACCTGAAGCTTCCAGTTGTTATTGATGACACTGCACTATTCTAAATAGTTTGTATTCTGTCAAAGCCCTCACAAAATAAAAATGTACATACAGCAACATAAAGGTTTGACACCGACCTATACCCAATGAATTGTCAATGGGGAATGATATCAAATAAGTGATCTCCCAAATTGTTATTGAAAGGCTGAGTTAAAACTGTTAGTCATTGTAGAGGCAGTTATACACAACAAAGGAGTTGGTTAATTAGAAATCATGACAACGTAAATCTTTTGCCTCAAAGTGGTTGCTTTGATCATTAAATTGTTCAATATACCCTAAAACTTGCGCCCTAAGGGCGCGGCGAAAATGGAAATGGCAGAAAATAAAAAAGTGCCAGAAGGTATTTTTTCTTCTTTCAGCATTCCATATTCTTCAATACATGTACATGCAAGTTCAGTTTTGATGCATGAAAAAGGTGACCCTCCCCTAAAGGCTTGCACAAAATTTTATGACCCTTCAAAAATGCATGAGCGAAAAAATGGCGACCCACCCCCAAAAGACACCGGGCCACCCCCTGCAATTTTTATCCAGTCCCTCAGATTCCGCGACTATACGAGATCTTACGCGACTGTAATGTATGCCCAAAATGAAAGTACTGTCATTGTCTCTATAATTTCATATGTTACAGGCAACAAATGGCTGATAACAAATATGATGAGAATGAATAATGTTTTTATCTCATTTTTGCTACTTTTTGAAGCGACATCATGTGCATCTAGGAGTACACCAAAACCTTTAATTTTATGCAGCCCACCAAGTTGAAAAAAGTATCAGCCTTCAGGTGCAGGGAGCTGATTGAGACTCAGACATTGATATTTCTACTCGATGTAAAGTTTCTAGAACGTCCCTTTGCAAATATCATGTTAGACTGTGATGTGTTTCTGAACAATTAAATTTAAGATAGTACACAATGATATAATTATCAAGAATCGGCATTTTTTCTCCATGGCCTGTTTGTACGGAAAGGGATGGTTCATCTTTAAATGCATCATGATCACACAATTCTCGACACGGCGTCTCGTACCTCGTTTTTCATGAACGTTTCAGGAAAGTGGCAATATTACAATCACTTTTTTCTTGCGCAAATCATTGGCGTTGGCTTACTGTACTACCCATTAATAGTCAGCAACCTTTAACCACTCGCCGTGAATTGTTAAGGGACATGCCTACAGCGCGTATAGGACTGCAAATGTCGACGTTTAGCTGTCATGATACCACATCTTCTTCTTTTATGTAACATAGCTTACAACCGACTGGTGCAGGCGACAGAAGTTGCAGCGCTACCCTCGGGGCATTTCAAAGTGGCATGACATCTCGTTTATACCCCTTAAAGAAAATTTTTTTCATCACTAAGCAGATCTGAAATGCATTCAAATGTGTTTCCCTTTTCCCATAGCGTATGAATACCCCACCCCATGTGATTTTGACCATTCCCTGTGCCAGTGGCAGCAACTTGACGATGACGACTTTGACTGGACGTTGCAGTCTGGCAACACGCCAAGCGGCAGCACTGGACCCAGTTCCGACCATACACAGGGAAGTGGTGGAAGTGGGCAGTACCTATACATTGAGGCTTCGAGTAACTATGGAAAGACGGCAAGACTAGTCAGCTCTCCCATTAACCCATCATTAAGTGATCCCTGCACTGTAAGTGGTCTCCATGCTATTGTTGATTTGTAGTCAATTGAGTCTCAAGACAAAAGCCTTTTCGTTTGTTGATGTCATTAGTGGCAGTATATCGTTTTTGCAAGTGATACTGTTACAGCACTTTCCCATTTGTCGATGAACATTTATTCACATTTTATAGAGAGCGCCATACACTCTTGTTTTGGTGCAAGTGGAATGTTTCGTTTTTACAGTAAATAGGCTGTACATTTAATTCTCCTGGGAGCAAAGTGGTCGAGCTCTCGATATTTTGATTTACCTTTCACAATGCTTTCTATCAACAGATGGTATTCCACTATCACATGTATGGAACCAATATCGGCAACCTGCAAATCCTCTTTAGATACGAAGGCGAGACAAATGAAACCAGTCTGTGGTATAAGACCGGAAATCAAGGGAATTCTTGGAATCAAGGCAGCGTGTCATTCTATGGTGCAACGAGACCATTTCAGGTATTACAGTACATTTTAACTCACAGTGATTTCTCCGGCAATGTTTATGATCTTATGATAGGATGAATTACAACAACACACGACGACGAAAGTTTGACAAGAACAATCAGTGGCTTTCACAAAATTATTACTGCTCATTTTACCTACCCTCTCTCATAGGGAAGTCAGAATCATGTTATGTAAGTATATCTATATGATAACAATAATGGAATTGCAATCGGAACAAATAAATAAATAATGAATAAATGTATATCGCTAGGCGACTGATGCCGTATGTTGTGGGTTCGAAACCGATTGAAAACTAGCCGTATATATAACAAATATAGAGTTAAATCTAGAGCTAAAAGGAGAATCAAATTTATATATAAATACATATACATATATGACTACAGGTTTTTTACTCTTTGACCGCACACTGCGTGATGTAGAGAAAAGAACAAAATATACAACGAGATAATATTACAAAACTTTCTTTATGTCTTCACCTTTTTCCTCTGTCTGTCTGTCTGTCTGTCTGTCTGTCTGTCTGTCTCTGTCTCTCTCTCTCTCTGTCTGTCTGTCTGTCTGTCTGTCTGTCTGTCTGTCTGTCTGTCTGTCTGTCTGTCTGTCTCTCTCTCTCTCTCTCTCTCTCTCTCTCTCTCTCTCTCTCTCTCTCTCTCTCTCTCTCTCTCTCTCTCTCTCTCTCTCTCTCTCTCTCTCTCTCTCTCTCCAGGTCATACTTCAAGGAGTGACAGGTAATGGGTACAAAAGTGATATTGCAATAGACGACATTTCGTTTCTCGACGGCTGTATCAGAGGAGGTAAAAAAATTTTTTAAGACTTTAAATGAATTGTGCTCTGTAAACTCTTTTGCAGAAACATAAATTTAGTGTTTGTAAATAAGAAAGTGACAACGTTACCAAAATAGAGTCATCCACCATTCTGACAACCGTACCAGAAAAGAGTGACACTGTGAATCAAACTGATTTATATATATATATATATATATATATATATATATATATATATATATATATATATATATATATATATATATATATATATGTATGTATGTATGTATATATATATATATATATTATATATATACAATATCACAACTGAACAAAGAAAAGAAATCAATAAGCTTAGAAATGACCAGTCCATATATATCAGTAAGATAGATAAGGGTGGTTCAGTTATTGTATGGAATAGACAGAATTACATTGAAGTCATGAAGGAACACCTATCAGATACAAAATTTTACAAAAAGATGAGTACAGATTTTACACCCACAGTTCATGCGAAAATTGTTCAACAAGCAGATAAAATGCATCACAATTCTACAATTTCAGATACAGAGAAGTTAGCTATTTGCCACAATGATAACATTAAAACTCCTTATATTCATGGGCTTGCTAAATGGCATAAATTGAAAAATCCAGACATCACGGTGACGTTAAACCACCCATACGAGCAATAATCTCACAGATCAATAGTCCCACTCGTAGAGCCTCGCTCTGGCTTCACTATCAACTCATGAATATCGTGCCAATATACTGTGTAGAGTTGGTCAAAGATTCCACCGATTTTCTGAATCATTGCACCATTATAATGCATCACAGCTGTCAAACTTGCCAGACAATACCATTCTTTTTAGTCTTGACGTGGTGAGCCTCTATCCTAATATTCCCCGTAAAGAAGGATTAGAAGCATTAAAACATGCTTTCAAAACCTGCTCTAATTTAAATGACAAAAACATCAATGATATCATTGATCTAGCAGATATCATCCTTCAAAATAACTACTTTGAATTCTGTGAAGAGTACTACCTTCAAACACATGGTACAGCCATGGGTACTCCCTTTGCACCCATGTATGCTAACATATTTATGAGCTGGTTTGGAGAAAAACAAGTGTTTATAAAGATCAAGCAGACTTTCTTAAACGTTTCATTGATGATTTGTACGGTATTTGGACACTTGGTGAAAATAGACTCCAAACTTATCACACTTTCCTCAATAGCATTCACCCGTCAATCAAATTTACTTTAGAATACGGAACAAAAATGCAACATTTTCTGGATATGTCCACCAGCCTAATTAATTCAAGAGTAGAGACAGATCTATATATTAAACCAACCGATAGCGGTAGATATCTGCCTCCATCCTCTTTTCACCCCAAGCATATATTCAACAGCATTATCTACAGTGGTACCATAAGACTGAGACGCATTTGTTCCCTAGACAAATGGTTTGATCAGCGAATAGAAGAGTTTCAAGATAAATTGGTTAAATCAGGATATAATAAAAATAAGATAATTGAAATCATAGAGAAGGTTCGTAATA
Organism: Ptychodera flava; assembly: GCF_041260155.1. Lineage (NCBI taxonomy): Eukaryota > Metazoa > Hemichordata > Enteropneusta > Ptychoderidae > Ptychodera > Ptychodera flava. Next base: position 34,119,436 of record NC_091946.1, on the reverse strand, counting down.
AACCTAGGACACATTTTCTTCAATATAACAAACCTAAGACAACAAAGAGAGTAGCATGGGTCAGTGACTTTCATCCTCTGCGCCCAAATATAAAAGAAATGGCCAAAAAACACCAAGATATATTAAAAATTTCCAAAAGAATGCGTGAAGTCGTGCCCCACCCACCTCTTATTTCACAAAGAGTGTGCGCAAACCTTGGTCAACTCATTGTTAGACATAAATTAACATTGAAACGTAGTGACAATATAAATTATGGTTCAGGACCATGTGGAGATAGTAAATGTAAAATAATGTGTTCACATATGGTAAAACGGACAAAATGACTAATATCCATAATGGAAAAATATTTCAAATAAAAGGGAATTATAATTGTAACACTGAGAATGTTATATACTGTATCTACTGTGATAAATGCATGTGTCAATATGTTGGACAAACCAAGAATAAAATCAGATATAGAATGGCTGGACACAGGAGTATGATTAAATCTAATAAGTCTGACCCTAATAATCCTGCAATGTTCGTGAGCCAACATTTTAATTCATCTAACCACTCCGTCAAAAATATGAAAGTTGTAATTCTTGAAAAGGTACACAAAGATGACAAATTCTCCAGAGATTTCACAGAGTCCAAGTGGATATTTCAACTCAACACAATGTATCCTCAGGGTTTGAACAGAGAGACACCACAAAAATTCTAGATGTGTAAGCAGATTTTAGAGCTCTTTCTTCATTTCATTTTGACGATTTTTAGTAGGCATCACTCTTTCAGCAGTATTCTTTTTTAGTTTTCTTTGTAACTGTTCTAGTTTGATGTATTGTAGAATTTCAGTTGTTACATAAGTGTCCTTGGATGTACGCTATTGTCCACGGTTCATAATTTCACCTGTTTGAGCTGTATTTTTAGAGTCGGATATTTTTAGTACGTCATTTCTGTGTGGTTTGCACTGCCACCTTTCCTACACTTTAATATGCAAATGTCTTTCAAGTATAAATAAGCCTTGACGTTGTTTTGAAACAATACCCACACTTTGACCATTCGACTCCTGGGTTTGAAGGAAAGCGGAGCAGTTTTCTGCTCGGCTTTTTTGTAAGTTGGCGCCAATTTTTATTTTTAACTTTTACACGTTTTCCAGTCTCTGTATGATTCAATCTTTTTTAGCATGTGTATTTTACTTTAAGTTTGTCGTTGTTATTTTATTTCAGATTGTTTTAACCTTGATAAAGTGGGATTACTCCCACGAAACGTCGGTGTAATAAATTTTATAAATGAAGAGCTTGGTGTCCTGAGTTGGTGCGTCTTGACCTGCTTTGTTCTATTATATATATATATATATATATATATATATATATATATATATATATATATATATATATTATATATATTACACAGCTATTTTTTAAAAATTCTGCACATGCACCCCTTGAATAGAAAGTAAATTTACATATTTACATACCTCTGCTCAAGGGTGCAGTGTGATGTACAAGTAATGCTCTTTCAATAACTGTTAATTTCAGAATTAGAAACCTAATCCTTTCAAGAAGGGTTCTATAATTTCATGATAAAAGTTACTTTGAATTCTTTCTTATTATTTTTTCAAATTTTTACGAAAACACTGTCGAATGTTTTACTGAACTCGCGCGTTCATCCCCAACACAGGTTAAACAAACCATGACATTATTACTTTGACAGCTTTACAAACACAAACTAGAGCTTTCAGCGTTATAACATTTTTAAGAGTTCCAAACGAGTTTGTCGGAATCGCTGAAATCGGTACAGACAAAGTGTAGACGCCATATCTTGGAGAGCGAAATCATGAAAGACAGTGCTTATCGATGGATAACATTTGGAATACATCACAACTCATCCATTTTACATGAAAAATATTTTTCCTCATCGATGCACAGTCTTTTGATTATTTCGTTGTTGAAGAATACTTCAAAATTATTTCGTCTCCATGCTAATGGAATTTTTTCTGTGAACTTGACACTTTGACTTGCTATTTTCTACCCGCAAGAATTAATATAGCTCTCTCTCTCTCTCTCTCTCTCTCTCTCTCTCTCTCTCTCTCTCTCTCTCTCTCTCTCTCTCTCTCTCTCTCTAAAAAAAGACGAAGGCAGTTTACGTTTGGTCAATCCGGTCTCTGGTTCCCAGAAAGAAGGACGAGTAGAGATTTTCCTACAGGGCCAGTGGGGGTCAATATGTAGTTTTGGAACTAGCTGGGACTTGGAAAGAGAAGGGGAAGTCGTGTGTCGACAGCTTGGGTATCAGAGCGCCGAATGGACCAGATCGATCTATCCCGCACCAGACACGACGCCAATTCTGCTAGATAACGTCCAATGTAACGGTACCGAGGCAGCTCTGATAGACTGCAGCCATGATGGATACGGTATCATTGATTCGCAATGCACTCATCTTTACGATATAACTTTGCAGTGTTTAGGTAAGTTCAGTTCTAACGATTTTTTTCAGATATTTCTTACACAAACCAACAATCTCTTTGTAGTGCGGATAAAGTCAAGATTTAACTTTTTGCCTGATCTTGCGAGATATCACGCGGGATATTGTGAAATAACGGCACCAAATTTCATTGAACGATGGTAAACTGGTGCTCCCTCTATTTTGAATAGACAATTTTGGTACCTTCTGGTACTTTTGACTGCACGAAAGGCAATGCAATGTCAAAATATCTTCTTTACATTAGTTTCAGATCTAGAGGTCCGCTAATCGGTCTGTACCAATATTCAGAGCCAGCCAGAATCTGAAAATGTGTATCAGTTTTTTTTACACCATTGCAAAAATACTCAATACATGGTAAATGAAACTCGTACAAAAGAGAACATACTTGGACGTATAAAGTGTTTAACAAGCAATTTTTTATTTCCAGCTCAGCTACATCAGAATGGTCAGTTTATCATACAACGTTCATGTTATTTAGCTGAGTGGGCATTTAATGTCCGGAGTTTTGCGGCCATGTTCTGGTCACACTCCAAGATATTCATTGTTCAGCAGAAATTAAACATATACACCAAACCGTACGTTTACAAGTGCAATGCAAGGAAGAGTCGATACACATGTTTTTTACAAGTAAAGATGACATTGGATTAGTTTGGAAATAAATTAATGAACATTTTGTAATAAAGTTGCAAAAGAGTAATATTCACATTTTTACCTGTACATATATATGTTACGCATAACATCACATCAAATGCCCATTTCAGAGGGCTGTGTGGACCCTGGTACTCCTCCCAATGGTCGACAGATTGGTTCACCAGACTATTCTCACGGCTCGGATGTGACTTTCGTTTGTAGCACCGGATATGAAATAGAGGGTTCAAGTTCAATATCCTGTAACGATGGCACTTGGAGTGCACAGATACCGTATTGCTTTGGTAAGTTTTCAAAATAAATAACAAATTCAGGATGTGAAATGAGTTGTGTAATGTTTTACTTCTTCCAAGGGTAACGAATTACGTATATATGTGTGTCTGTGTCTAAGTCTGTGTCTGTATGTTTTACAACTCAACAAAAGTTAGTGACACTTGCCGAATATATATTGGTTATACAAAGATGTCATTGTAGTGGAAGTCACTTATGTCAGCTGATTGCTAATTTTACATGATTTTTTTATTGCGATTATTGTTACAGCACTCACTTCAATGAAGCCGTTTAGATTTGTTAAGATTTGTTTAGATTTGTTTATGTAATCACGTTAGTTAACTTGAAGATATAACTTCCTTTATTGTTAATATGCCAGTGTGATGGAATTTTGAAATTTTCCTTTGTCTTCCTTAAAGGTCGCACCAAATATGGTACATTGGCCAGTGATGTTCATTATCACAAGAGCGGCTGGGGTGGGTGAATGGACCACTCGAATTAGCAAATGGGGGCTCCATGCCCCTTCAAAAATGGGGTTTACCCGTCTGAGCGCATTGTTTCCACATTTTGAAGCCCCAGGGATGGCCCCACAGCAGAGCCTGAGCCAACCCTGGGGCCCTAATAAACCGGCTCAAACTGATTTACAAAAATACAGCAGGGAGGGTGAGTGAACTTTTAAAGTGGCAAATAGAGGCTCCCACCCCTTCAAAAGAGGCATTTTGAAGTCCCCAGCCCCGGGAATTCAAGCATAATGAGTAAAAACTCTTTATCGAAAAAAGCCAATCAAGTTTTTTAAAAATCGGATTTCTTTGCGGACTAAAAGAGGCAAACGGATTATTCTGCCGGGAGACCTTTGTGTAAATGTGCCGCTCATTGCAATTTGCACAACTGCATGGAGATGAAAAGACCAAATAAACATGATGATTGAATTACAAAGATTGGTTTGCAAGTGGCATCTAGTGATCAATATACAGTATCTTTGCAATCATCTATGACAACCACTGTTCAATCACTTGGACATATGACATTGAACACAATGGCATTTTATTAAAAGAGTGGGGAGCTATAAATAATCCACCGTCACAACAACAATGAAGCACTGTCAATTATTCAGTACACTATGCCATCCACTGCTCTGACAGTGGACTATACACAGCCCTTGTGTGTTTGGTTAAATATAGTGAAATAAAAAATATCCCTAAGGCTATTATCTCAAGGTAGAACAGCATGGTTTTGTTTCAACTGTTTGGCGGTCACTCCCTTATTCTTGTGATTAGCATCAACAACTCCCCTGACCTCACAAAAAGGTAATACTTTATGTAAGCTGTCAAACAGCTACTATGGCAATAGCAACAACAGATTCCAGGTTCGAGCCCGGTAGGGTCGCTGATTTTTTTACGGCCAAAAATCATGTTGGACATGGTAAGTCTATGAATAGTGCGACCATTACATTTAATTTCTGTCAGTATGTTTACTACCTGAGGCACTAATAAGAAGCCTGACGAACTATGAGCAGCCTACTCACAGATTTTCTGAGAAGCGAACAAACTTAACACACTTGTGTAGGATGGACAGCTACAGTAGTGGTTCAACCTATATGAACACTGTTGCCTAACTCTGAGAAGTAATGCAGACATGAACACTATTGTCCAACTCTGAGAGGTAATGCAGACATGAACACTGTTGTCTCACTCTGAGAAGTAATGCACACGGCTGGCCGGCAAGACTAGTTTGGCATCACTTATATTTTTTATCTGCAGGGAAATAATGACGTCATCATCCCTCAGGAAAGGGGTGCTGAAAGAATTATGAATAGTAATGTCAGCCTAAGGTAACTGTTTCATCGGAGAGTGACAATGATACATGGTAGTTTTCGAGTATGTTTTGTTCGAAATGTAATCTTGGAGAGATGACTGGCAGGAGTATTTAGGAATTGCTATCATTTTCAATTTTCAGCATTAAAATAACGTAGGGTTGAAAGGGTGATAGTTTGATGCAGTGCTGAAAGAGCTTTAAAAGGGATATATAGGCACTCCCCAAAGTTGTGAGAGTTAATGAGTCTGTGTGAATACTGCGAATGGTTATACTGATTTGCAGGGGTAGCCAGATATCAGTAGAAAGCTGAATAGACTTAATATTCTGACTTCCAGGGCGCCAAGACCCCTCAAAGCAATAAACAACTTACTCGCCTCTAGGTATGTTATACCTGAGACAGGCTTGTTAGGCACTACCGACCTTAAGGCCATACCTACAATAGCGTCTTGATAAACAAGGTTGAAGGCTTCCCAATGTTTTTTTTTTCTCTTTGCTGTTTCCACATCCTTGACGTATTTGATGTCTGAAAGAGCAACATTCTGTGGATCTACAGGAGGTGTCTCCATGCCAGCGCCCATCTATATGGAGACAGAATAACTTTTATTTCTTCAGAATATGTGGGAAGTACTTGATGTCCAGTATGATGATTCGCTTGAGGGTAATCATGCTGATATCCACCCTCGCTATGACCCGTTTCAGGTCTTCAAACTGAATGTGTCCAGTCGCATTAGCAAATAAGTCAGCACAAAAATCAAAACAAAAAATCTGATGGCAACTCTGACCTGGTGTCATTTCGTTGATTGAGCAAAATATCCGCCAGTAACTGATCAAACTCATTTGCAGTGTCCAGCATGATGCAATCTATGAGAAGTTTCCAGGCAATCATGAACGACAGCTGTCGTTCATTCCTTCATTTGCCATCAGCAGGTGCAGGGTGGTTTCACCTACTTGTGCTTGAATGCTGCTTCATAGAACAGATTGGCCATGCCACTGGCACTGTACGTCCGTATTGAGAATGCACCTTAGCTCATTTTTCGAATTCATTATTGTTTTGTCTGGAGCCAGTTTCAGGTGTAGGGGTATTTTGGTGAGAAGGCGGTGAACAGGTTGACTAGGTCACGACAGGTATTTTCGAACATCTTGCAGCTTGAACACTTATCGATATCGACATATATCACAATGTGAGGCACGTTTGGCGTGAGGTCTGTTGGCAAATCCTCTACTCGGGTACTCAGAAGGTCCAGCAGAGTGGTGACGACATCATATGGCACAAACTTTTCACTGTGCTGCTGACGCTGAAGGCGAAAGGGGTTGAGTCTCCAGCAGTCAACCTAGTTCTGACCAATACAGCGACATTGGACAAGACATACATCTGTCAAAGCAGTCTGATGGCTATGCTGCTGGACAGTGGCCAGGGTGAGGAAAAATGATCGGCCAGTATGCCTGTATTACAAGACAAATTCGCTGATGTTGTTTTAATGCATTTCATCAAGTCAGTATCCCATATTGATATCTCTTATGTCATTAACCTTGTCATTCCAGGGCAATGGCATCACAGTCAATCAAAGCTTGTAGTTGCTCAACTGGAGTGGTCAACTTTGACCCTAGCTTCAACCTTTCAGGGTTCATTGGCATACAGCTGTGGCATGCATGCTGTACACCTCTTAGTACAATGTGACAGAAGAGAACAACACCATCACCTATTGCATTTCAACTGGGCAAGACAAAAAAGGATGCTGTGACCTGGCAACTACAATGTCGACACCCCAACAGGGGGCATCGGGCTGCCTGACAAGATCACAATCTAGCCAAAGATTTAAAGATTGGCTTTAGTGCCAACAATAGCTTCACACCCCTGGTTGGTTTCAGAAAGATGATTGTGGACAACAGCAGAGACAGCCACAGGAGGGCTGATTTTGTCCATGTGATCCACTGCGATGCGGTCGATAGGGTCAACAATTATGCGATGAGGTCGACCTCCACTGCAGGGCTATGGGCAGATGCCTGTATCTTTCTCAAAGAATAATGTGCAAATTCTCCCCTGAAAGACACCACAGAAATCTGCAAAAAAGTGGTCTATGACATCAGCAATTCCCTCATAATGCCCATCAAGCTAGGTAGCAACCTCAGCAGTATCAGGCTATGGATTACAGATCAGGAGGGCCAGTTCGTCGACTTCAATAATTTCTCTTGCATCTTTTTTCTAAAGTTGGTATGGAATGGTCCTGAGCGATGCAGAGGCTGTGCAGGAGGCCAAGCAGCACCTCAGGGAGATCTATTATGACAAAGGGGAGGGGTTTTGCTAGATTGAATAAGGAAGCTGCCATGGTAATGGGCATGGGTCCTCGGCCCCAAGAGATCTTATAAGGGTGCCTGAACCTGAAGATCAGCTTGTCGTGTTCCTGCTTTTTCAGCTGTCCAAACAGCTGCTTCACTTCATTTTTTGTCCAGCTTCATCTCGTATTTTCTTATGACGCTCTCATTGTCTGTCTCGTTTGGAGCGTAAAAAAGCACAAGCATCCCAATTTTCTCTGTAAACCTCTCACTGATGCTAATGTATTGCTATGTCAGGACCCAAACGCTGAGGCTGTCTTGCTGGGCGCTGAACCCCAAGTTGACGAGCTCATGGCTCCACTTTTCCACGTCTTTTGACATGGAGCATTCTTCTAAGACAATCAGCATCTGCTTTCCTATGGATGTTTTGTTTGCCATCTTTAGCTACTCATTCATGCAGTGCAAGAGACTGGGAGGATGATGACACAATTGTTGGTGAAAAGGAACCTTTTGTCATCGGCTTTGTTGTTCAGGTAAGTGGGGCACAAGAAAACGATGTACTCATACTTCCGATATAGGGTCCATCAACAGGCTCATCAGGTACTCTGTCTTGCCGCAACAGGTGGCCAGCTTTAGCCACAAACTGCCGTCCATCTCTCTTGTTGGCTGCAAGCTGCACGCGCCTATACTTAGAAGAGGTACTGGTGAGACACTCTGTTCCAACAAAACCTGTGTGTAAGCCTGCAGCGATCTGCTGTAGCTGTTTTCTTTTGTTGAATTTCCAGCTGCGCCCAATCCTTTGTGTTTATCACTGTCGGGCCATTGCCATGGAACATGTCATGCTTGAACCTTCTTATGCCCACAAACAGGCAGAATCTGTTCTTCAAGAAATCAATCTCACAAAGAAGGAGCTAGGTCCTGGTCTTCGATGCCCTCTGCAAAGTATTGGTGGGCCTCTTTCCAGAAATCTGGGGGCGCATTTGCTGGGCATAGACTTTGTTCACAATCCCTTCCATCATTACACTTATGCTTTCAAGGTCTAGCTTCATGAACAGCTCGCTGTCTAGCTGGGCTTGTGCCTATGCCTTTGTGAACAGACTGAGCAGCCCTTTCATACTTTGTTCGGCGAGGGACATTGACATTTTTATTGATGATTTTGTCACTTTCTAAGAAGAGAACAGTGTGAAAATGTTGAACATGCTCGCACATGGTCTTGCTGCTTTTATAGTAGCCTGCAATGTCCCCGGCCAAGCTCTCATCTTTGACCGCTTCGTACTCCATCTGGATATTCATCAGTGAGTAACCCTAATCAGTGGAATTCTCAGAGAATATCAGTTGAGCAACCAGTGCAAGAGTGATTTCGAACTGAATATGGCTGCCAAGCATGGGTGCTAGAGCTTGATGGCCTACTTCTTCTGCTAAACGTCAAGCAGTTGTCATTATATTCTTTGGCGTTGACATAACCTGCACCACTTTTCTGCTTTCTAAGGTTTGGGGCCTGTAAGCCATAAAGGCTCACATTCTTTTGGCTTTCTCATGTCTGTAAAGATCTCTCTGTATGTCTCGATTGATAAATATGTTGCTAGATTTTTGGATTAAGTCTGCGCCAGGCTTTAAGGCAACTCTGGCAGACGGCTAACGAGTAAGCTCTTATACTGCACCATCCTTGGTTTTTTGCAAGAGTGCAAGAAGGCCGGCTTTTTCAAGAGGAAGGACTTCATAGATATGTTCCAAGACCCTGAAGACAGTGAAGAGCAACGTTTCTTAATGAACATGTACCTCTTGGCGAAGCCTGGCACCAAGACCTTCTTGCCAGCTATGTGTTCAATCTTTTTGACAGAGCTACACAGCGCCTCTTCTACCATGTCCCTGCCTGTCTTCCACACCTCCTTCGTATCCTATGTGACAGCCGCTTATTGAAGAGAGTATGCAGCCAAAGACTGGTCCGTGTGTGTGCGTGTGTGTGTGTGTCTATATATATATATATATATATATATATATATATATATATATATATATATATATATATATATATATATATATATATATATATATATATATATATATATATATATATATAGTGTGTATAAATTGCAAACTGATTTGATCTTGTAAGGGAGGAGTAAACATGTCTCCAGAGGGTTTAAGTCTAATAGGGATGTGTTGCCCGCACGTGAAAGGAGACCCCAGGCTGACAAGTGTTATGGGTCATCCCTGGGGCTCTCCATGCGGAAACATCACGCTCAAGGTGGGGATGCCTTTTTTTGAAAGGGTCGGGAGCCTTCGTTTGCCAATTTAAAACTTCCACTCCCCCCAAGGGCTGCTGTGGGTTTTTTTAATGGTTTGAAGTTGGGAAGGTCCTCAGGGCTGGCCAAGGCTCTGCTGTGCGGTCCATCCATGGGGCTTCAAGAGTGGAAACAACGCGGTCAGTGGGTAAACGCCATTTTTGAGGAGGTTGGGAGCCTCCATTTGCTAATTCAAGTGGTCCATTCATCCCCTGCTGCTACAAGACATGGGAATGATAAAATATATTTTGCTATTTCTTGATGAAAGTAAAAAATTGTTGTAGTACAGAATTGGCAAATTTAATGTCGCAGAAAAAAAGTGTGAAATTACAGACCATTGTTGTGAACAATAATACTTGACGAATGTTTTATTGTAGTTTAAATGGACCGGTTTGAGGCTGTGAGTGGGACGGTCTCAGGACGAGGCCACTTAATAGTTAATCACAATTGGCTTTGACCTCAGAGTTTCACGCAAAGTATTACCAGAATGATGCGCAGGAAGGGTATGATGTTGTAATCATGTATCTTGACGATTTCCTAATCATTGCAGACTCTAAATTAGCGTGCGAACAAGCGTTTTAAGGCTTTGCTACAACTACTTCAGCAACTTGGCTCTTCCATAAACTGGGAGAAGGTGGTCGAGCCTACGCAATGCTATACATTCCTAGGGTTTGAGATAAAAGCGCACACGGACTTTGTCCCTAGCCGGTACAAACCTACAAGAACTAAGCGACCTCCTGGAGTATTGGCTTCCACAGTGGCGAGCGAGGAAATGCGAGCTTCAGCAACTAATCGGCAAACTCAAATGGGCGGCAAGAGTTATTCGCGGCGGGAGCACATTTTCGCGGCGACTCATCAATGTGGCAAACTCGGTCTCACGACAGTCTTATCACATACTGCTTAACAGGCAAGTGAGAGTGGACATCAGCTGGTGGGCGAATCTCAGCAAAACTTTTAATCGAACGGCATTCTTCATAGAGACTCCGTTGCCCCAGCAGATTTTCACCACTGACGCATGCTCAGCAGGGGGAGCGGGCATTTACGCGAACGACTGGTTCTACACCCGATGGTATGCTGACCATCTAACTACTGCGGATGCGCATATCAACCTCAAAGAATTTACACTGTCCTGCTTGCATTCAGGCGGTGGCATCGCTTCTGGGACAAACGTCACACTGTGGTATACACGGACAATACCACCACCATGTATATAATAAACTCTGGTACGTCACGTAATGCAACAGCCATGGAGTGGCTGCGCAAACTCTTCTGGCTGTCCACAATCTCCAACTTTCAGATTACCACCAGGTACGTCAGAACTAATGATAACAACGCGGACTCCTTATCGCGCCTGCACAAAATTAAACACTACTTCAGAGCTTTAGACACCCTGCAAACACGTGAGACACACACTTTACAGGAATGGCACTACCATATGTCTGTTTCCACGCACTCCTTATTGCTCCAGGACCTTTGCAGTAAGAACTTTACAAACCAATTAAAACGCATGGATCCACTTAGCAACTATGACACTACTTCAAGGGCGCTGGAGGGCTAGCACCTACCACTAGTGTTGGGTGCTCTTTGCGGAAATCAGCTCATAGCCAGTCAACATCGGAATGAAGTTGTTGACCTTTACCCCCAACATTGTGTCTGTCTGTATGTTGTCAGTATAGGCATCATTTAAGTGAACAATAATACTTGTTTTATTGTAGTTTAAATGAGCCGGGTTCAAGGCTGTGAAAGGCCACTTAATAGTTAATCACAATTGGCTTCGACCTCAGAGCGTTCCCCACCCTCCCTCCCTATCCTACTTGCTTGCAATTGAATTGTTTTTCTCTCTTCGCTGGTTTGTCGTCTTTAGAATATGTAACTTCATATGCCTCGAGTGGCGGAAATCGGCTCATAGCCAGTCATTATCCGAATAAAGTTGTTGACCTTGACTCTTAACACTTGTGTCTGTCTGTCTGTTGTCAGGATAGGCATCATTTAAGCGTAAAATGAAATGCTAGAGCCTGTTAGTTCACTTCGCATAAGCTATTTATAGAACTGACCTAAACATCGGACAACCTTGTCGTCGGACAACCCTGTAACTTCTACACTACCTAGTCAATGTGTTCAATTCTGATTGATGAAACAAACTTGGAAAACACAAATGTATAAGAACGTTTTTGTCTGTCTGGATTGTTTACAAAGTCTCCAGTAATAGGAATATCGAATGAATTATCATATACGCTAATTTAACTGAAGAATGTGTGAGCGGTTTGCAATTTTATTGTTCTTTATGTCTGGCATTTTGCATTTTGCATAGACTTTTGCTATCAAGTGATAAACTGAACAGTACAAGTGATTCTACGGTCAAAGCCAATTAAATGTCGACAATGGAAAGCCGTACAGCCTGATGATGATGTGTACTGACAATTACTATTTATTATATTATAGCTTTGTCAATACCAGTGAATTTTGTGACGTCATATCCATACATTATTACTGATAATGTATGTATTACATGGTTTATCCGATATTTCCCCTCCTTTTAAATGCGCAGTCCTTTTTTCGTTTTCAAAAAAAACTTGCTCGCTTTGGGGCCGCAATGCTGAATAATGGAATAATTCCATTATTCAGCATTGCGGCCCCAAAGCGAGCAAGTTTTTTTTTGAAAACGAAAAAAGGACTGCGCATTTAAAAGGGGGAAATATCGGATAAACCATGTAATACACAAAACTATAAATATTGACAATGGTTCACAATATTGATAATAATATCTTACTGTACGATTTATTACATTTTTTGAGTCCTCACGCACGCACTTGCCGTCTGTCTGGCTGGCGCTCAGCATGCAGTCCCCGTCCGATACGCTGGTTGTACTACTACGTTTGTTTACAACATGGTTCGCTTCGTTGCCGTATAGGTGAAACAGAACTCAGTACGTTTGCAAACTCCTAGATGATACTGGGTTTGACACATGGCATATTATGTATGTCAGTGGCCATGTAAACGATGCAAGCGTGAAAGGCTACTCGAACCAGCCGTAAACGGGCCAACAACGGCAGCTTGCTGTCATCAACCTTGACCGGAAGTGTCTACGGAAATTACTACGGAGCCATTCAAAGTCTCGGTCCAAGGTCAGCTACTGCCAACAATCATGACGACCGTGGACTCTCCGTTGATCAAACATCTCGGCCACCTAATTCTGATGCACTGACTGTAATCGGAGACAACTTTCATTCATCGTTTTTTGTCAATGTCTGTGATTTTACCTTGCCTTGTTCTCGATATTGCGACGGTACCGAAAACCTGTAGTATGTTTGTCAACTGTACCTTTCAAGCACCCGTTTACGTCAAGTTCTGTTGTTCGCCGAAATAAAATAGCTCTTCTCAAGGAGCCATCGAAAATTAAATTTATAGACACAATTATTATTGAAATATAAACATTTGAATAACAATGTTGAACTCTGTTGATATCGTTTGCAATGAATGCTGTACTACTAGCGACATAATAATGATCGTATTGATCAGCTGATACCATGGCATGCAGCTTGCTGATCATGCTGATGTCGATGCATGAACATTCCGTTTTCTTCATCTCTGGCATTTCACCGTGTCGATTTTTTGAATGGCATGACATTTAAAGGTGATGTTTCAAGTTTGATATAGACGGTAGGGGCGCAGTTACTTTTCATTTCCTTCGAAAATACATCGTTTTTCAATTCAAAATGAACCGTGAAAGTGCTGGATATTTTTTGTGCTGAACGTGCGTGTTCAGTGCAGTGCACTGTGCAGTGTGGAGTGCATGTAATATGTACAGAGTCAGGGCCGATCATGCTGGACGACGCTCACTGGCTTCAAACTCAGTTTAAATTTCCTTTTTTATTCGTTTTCTACAACTACAAATTCACTGGCATTGCCAAAACTATAAAATAATAGCAATAATGCACCCCTCCCGGCCCATAATGGACTCAAGCAAACTTTGCACTTCATAATGTACTCGGCTTCGCCTCGTACATTATGTCGTGCAAAGTTTGCTTTCGTCCATTATGAGCCGGGAGGGGGTGCATTATTGCTTAATCATACATTGATGGCACAACTACTGCCATCTGATTGGTCGAGGCATGAAAATAACCATGCTATTCTCAATAAAGAACGGTTGCAACAGGCACGAATTCTTTGCTAATAAGTAAAATTCCCTTGTTTACGTTTCATGCCAGAATTTAAATGTAAATTGATAGCAGCAAAAAACCAAAACTAAGGGCCTGGGATACAACTCGATCTTGACTAACATCTTGCCGTATGTCGTCGCTGGGCGTGGTTTCTTTCTCAGGTATATTGCTGAATAATATCAACGAAACTTTGGGGTTGTATCATCGTATCGATACATGTGGTTTGACCATTTTCTTCCTTGAATCCTAGTAATCGCTATGAAAGATTGTATTTTTCAGTATAATCAACAACCTGTGCTTGTTTCGTACACAGTGATTGCAATTGTACCATAATTTATGTTTTTTGTTTCTGTTCAGCAAAGAAGTTGTAAGGATTTTAGATTGATATTAAATGAGTTGTTTGTTTGTTGCAATTGTGCTAAGGAACTACAACTCAAGTTGAGACTACAACTACAGAGACAACAACCACCGAAACCACTGCTGAGGAAACAACACTGTATTGGTGGCGTATTATAACAGAATGGGATTCGACTACAAGTGAGTGCTTCATACAATGAGTTTATAGTCGTTTGGGAATAATGTGGCTGTTTAAGTCAGTGAATACGGGTACACCAAAATCGATATCCAATGTATGTCAAACAATATTGACCAAAATCGATGTCCAATGTATTTAGGTCATCCCAACTGTCTCCCCGTTTATTCGAGATCCAAAGACGTCTCTGTCCCAAAAGTCACATAATATTCAATTGATTAAACTAATTTCAAAGCCTCCTATGGCCCTTGCAATAATGCAGATCCGCGTTTTTCACGTACATCAATGGGAACAAATTACTGAACAATTATATATAGTCTTTTTATGTTGAATTCCGAGTATGGCAATCGTAAAGTAAGGTGTTTTTATACTCAGAAGCACACGATATCGGGAACATGATGAACATATATTTGTGTAAAACTAACAAGCTTACGTAAAGTATTTCACGTACATGCTGAAGCTGCTAAAGGACCAGAGTATATAAGCTCGATGACTGTAACCGGAAAGTCATATGGTTGTACCTATTTGACAAAATCAAAAAAAAATATATCTGGAAATCAAAATAAATTCGAAAGATTTTAAATGTTTGAATCATTTCAAAAATTGTCATAAAATAGCACTTTATACTCCATATGTCAGACTTTGGATCGTGCGTCGGATACTGTGGTTATTATAATCCTGTCCATGGCTGCCTTTGCGATTCAGCATGTGAATGGTTTGCTTATTGCTGCCCTGATTACATCGAAGTCTGTCCACGTAAGTATACTCCAGCAACCGAGAAAAACTGGCTCTAACTTTCGTGGCAAGGCAAATTGTATTTCAGGTGCATATGTTTGTAATCTCAAAGTAATTGAATTGGCTCGACACAATTAACTGTTTGACAATAAGGGCACTATGGTACCAATTGAAATCAAGATCATGAATATACACTTGGCCAACATACAAACCGACTGACGTCGATATACCAGTATGTCGTCACGATATCCACAGAATTATGTGTATATTTGAGTTCAATATTCTAAAATATACAATATACAAATATACTTATATTGCCCGCTATAGATGTACTGAAGCCGTTAAAGTTTTAATTTGAATCGGACGTTTATATGTATTTACATCCTACTATTGAAAATCATTTTAAATTTTAAAGTTATTTCTATTTTTCGACACTTTAACGATGATATAATAATATCAACAATAGTCAGACACCTATACCAGTTTCGAATAAGATCATCTTTCATTTGCAGATTTTGGTCAAATTAAACAAATAGGGGACGTATACCTGAGAGTTTCGGACCAAAAATGACGAAACATGCATATACTTCATGATTTGGTAATTGCTCAAATAATAACAATTGTAAAAGACATTTAAGCAATTTCGTGTCAAACGATTCATAACTCTATATTGATTTAACTTCTACAGTGGGGATATATATCTGATCGAACTCGGCCAAAGTTGATGATTTCGCACTTTGCAGTTTCTTATCCGCTAAAAGCAAACTATATGCAGTGGTACTGTAACTTGCAGCTGTGTATGACTAGTGACACCGTCAAATTCGGCGAACCTGTAGAAATGTTCATGCAAAATCTCATTATTTTTTTTTTTCATTATTTTACGTCATGACCATATACCTTTTAGCTAAAACTACCTTTACCTGCCAGGATATAACAGCATTTAGCCTTAAAGGCGCCCTTCTCAATCCCTGGTTCTCGCATTAGCGAATGTGTCAACAGCCCATTAACAGTTTGTCATTCTTTTGTTTCCATTGAATATTTTATCAAGGAAATAATATTTATATTAGATAAATCTGATAATTGAGTGGGGGCTTTAATATCGCATTTCAGCTAGCTAGAACCATACCTGCTGACCATTTTGTGCCGTTAGTATAAAATTACCAGTCTGTCATTGACATCTTTTTGGGGGTTTAATTAAGCGTATTTGTGGTTTTGTGTCGAAGCTCACACAAATGTTTTAAAACACTGCAAAGTGTTATCAACAACATTATCAAGGAAACTGTCTTTTTGAGATATGACCTCTATAAAATCACAAAAGCTGACCGTTTCTTAAATGTTGTACTTGATATTTCTGTCCGTATGCTAAAACTCGGAAAGTATTCTAGTTTCCGTAACAAAGTACAGTGCAAAACAGCAGAACTAAGAGAATAACAGCAGAACCAAGAGAATTGAACAAACTAGTGTGAACTGCAAAAAAGACAAAACGCTAAAACATCTGTTCCAAAAGAACCAATATTCGAATACAAGAGAAACAAAAATTAAGTGATACACTTATATATGCACTGAACTTTACAAAGCAAGAATAGCTCGAACTCTGAATCACATGAGCAAACACAAACACAATCAGATAGAACAGTACATAAGACAGTCTAGCTTCCCTACTTTAAGAACAAACATCAATGGAACAACATACACAGTACACAGACAATCAATCAATCGTTCCCTACGATTCACCAACCAAATATGAATTTCAAGCGACTGATGAAGAAAACTGGCTGATGAAACAAATTTGGAAAACACAAATGTATTACTTTCTTTGCATCATAAAGAACGTGTCCTTTTTGTCTGTTAGGATTGTTTTCAGAGTTTCCAGCAATAGGGATATTGAATGAATTATGATATACACCGATTTTACGGAACAGTGTGTGAGCGCTTTGCAATTTTATTAGGGGCCCAAGCCTATGGGCCAGGCCCCTATTGTTTTTGTGGGTGATCATCATTCTTCTTCCTTTTCATGTTCTTCTTTGCTCACTTAGAATTCAATACCCGCTCGACGTAAACTACTCAAACTTGCAGGGTACTCATGAATACTCGTGCACCTGACCCTAAAAAATTTTGATTGGCCACGTGACTTGGCGCCCGTATTGGATTTTCTAAAAAACCTTAAAATGGCTTTTTCTGATGACCAAGAGGTCTGGTCGATTTGAAATTTGACAAATAGCAAGCATGGCCTTCGGTCTTTGAAATTTATTAATAAAATCGCGCGCAATATTGGATTTTTGAACAATACCCATTTAAGTTTTAAATTCTTCTTCTGCAGGACGAACACACGGATTGAATTGAAATTATACTTGTATCATCCTTTGTGTTAGCACTTTCAAGTTTGCGAAAGGTATAAAGATCGGTCACGTGTTCTGGCCGCTACAATGGATTTTGCGAAAATCCAAATTTGTTCTTTAACAATCTTCTTTTCCGGAACCAAGGCATCATTTACTTCGAAAATTCACTTTTGTCTTCCTTAATGTGAGTACTTTTAAGTTTGCGAAAATCATTTTTATTTGTCACTCGGTTTGGCGGCCATATTAGTATTTGCGACAACTCTACGATTATGGCGCGTAATCCATGCCAAAATTAACACCTTACATTTTGAGCCAAACTTCATTCAGCTCTCGCCCAGTTCGACCCAACTGTGGCCGACTTCATTCAGCTCTCGCCCAATTCGACCCAACTGTGGCCGACTTCATTCAGCTCTCGCCCAATTCGACCCAACTGTGGCCAACTTCATTCATCTCGCCAAATTCGACCTAACTGTGGCCAACTTCATTCATCTCGCCAAATTCCATCCAATATTGTCGCTAACCTATCCATTGCAACTTTCACGAAACTCAATGCGACTCGTGAAATGCATTCGCTTTGCGCCGCGACTCGTTTGAATCATGCTCCCTAGATTACCTTTGAAGCTCAACTCACTTGATGACTCTGCATTCGTCTTGCTTTTTGAGCTGAACGCATTCGTGTGGGGGATATTCCGTGTTGGGGGGGCGGGCTTGGTTGGGGCAAACCATTTTTGAAATGGGCCCACAGCATGCAGCATGCGATTCAAATGAAGGCACTTTTGAGTTGAAACAAACCACACATGATTTAGAGTCCATTGCATTTACTTTACTTATTTGAAGGTGATTCTAAGTTATGTTATCGACTCTGATTTTAATTCAAATTGACTGTGCCAGAATGTGGTTCAGGCAGCCAAACCATCATTAAAGTGACCAACTTTGCCATACAACACGAGACGTCACAGCGCGTCATAGCGACGTCGCATGATGTCATTAATATATTCAGTTGTTTTCTGTCATTGTCCTGGGGGATCAAAAATTTAACCCGAAAGTCTGTTGCGGAAGTCCAGATTTACAGTTCCAACAATTTCTCTCTACCTCCATGGTTGTTGTCACAGTTAAATGCATTTTGTTTGTGTGATGAACACGTCACTCAACTTGTCATGTAATGAGAAAAGGATATCCGCGACACCTACATCGCTAATCAAAGTCACAAACAAGTGCTAAAGTGAAGTATCAAACCGCAAAATAAGCACACTATTGTTTGGTGTAGGAACATGTCAATCGGGAACGGTTTTATCGTTCCTGGCGATACAATTCCACTTGGATTTCGCTACGTAAATAAACATTAAAAGAGTTGGATTTTTGAGCGTTTCGATCAAGTACAATGTAGTCTTTTCGTCACTGTCATTTTGCTAAAGTCAAAATATGCAGATTTTTTAACATCTTGATCATGTACGAATAGAATATTTCGATGCCATTTGGCTACCATAACATGAACATTACGATAGTCGGGTTTTTTAACGTGTCGATGAAGTACGACTCGCTCATTTCACGTGGTGAAAAAATCGTTCCTTTCCACGGGTATCGCGAATGCGCTCGACGGAACTGAAGACAACATGATTTCCGAGGAGATTCCGGTACTCGATGACGACTTATCAAATGAAGCCTGGCCCTGGGACTCGTGTTTGATGACGAGGGGGAAGATGACGATATAGACTTCGATGGGTTTGACTTCGATGAAGAGGGCAATTGTATCGACAAACGCGACATCCGAAGTTTCTTCCGCGCATGAACTGAAAATACTTTGAATTTCTTTCTTTATGTTTTATCAACTTTGTACATTTTTTTCTCATGTTATAAATGTATTTATTGTTTCAACGGCATGTCTTGCTTGAGTGTGTCCTTTTCCCGAATTAGTCCCGGCAATGGCGATAGTGTAACAGATTTTCAAGATTATGCATGCTTTCGAAAGTCTCGCGAGGGAAAAATACCCAACTTCAAAAACGTGCATGTTCGTTCCATTCCGAACAGATGATCATAGATGACTAAATTCCACATCAAGAGACATTTCGTTCATCGATACAAATAAAAAAAGTTTTATTGCCAAAAATTCAATTCATCAAATTGTAAGCATATTGGCGTAGCAATCTTTCGTCTCGGCCAGCCGGCCGATGCTTCAACACTTTATCAGCTCGAGCCTAGCGCCTGCCTTTTCGTAAGATCACATTTCATTTCGAGATACGGTTAGACTTTTTGAAACTACCGTAGGAACAACATAATGAAACTCACGACGTGTAATTGATCGTTTATTTTAAGGAGTACGCTAATTGAAAATCGTAAATAGAAAACATCGGACGGACACCGTGCACCACACTGTATGCATGTGCTGAACAGAATTTTACTCTGACCTCATGCACTGACACCTTTGACCTATTGCGTGAATTGACCTATCACAGCCAGCGGAACTTTAGGGACTTTTCCTTTACTCCTTGTCTGACCTTTGCGGCCATACTAGGCATTGCTATGGGGAGCTAGCTAATGCTGGAGCGTACTTGTTGCAACGAAGTATAGTGGTGATTATCTATACACAAAATACGAAGATTTATTGCTAACGTATTTTTTTAGCAAAAGAGGGTATGGCAAATACGCTTAATTTCAAAACTTGTCGATCTCCATTAATTTATACTGTACAGATTCGACTGTCAGTATCGACACAGCGTGGCCATGAGTCGATATCACAAAGTATGAGTTGTCTGCAGCACTCACGTGAATCAAAAACATTGGCATAAAATTTGCATAACATTGCACAATTAGCATAAATTAAGTACGACGTTCGATTTCGCGGTGATATCCATTTATACAACCCCACACATGTTTTCCGTCACCTTTCGTTCTGAAAAGGGGGTTTTAGAATCGGAGGAATACGGTATAGCGAGACGACGTGATAACAAGAACTATGTTGGAACTGTAAATCCGGACTTCCGCAACAGACTTTCTGGTTGAATATTGAATATAACAGAAAACACCTGAATATATTAATGACGTCATGTGACGCCGCTATGATGCGCTGTGACGTCTCGTGTTGTGTGGCAAAGTTGGTCACTTTAATGATGGGTTAGCTGCCATGAACCACATTCGGCAGTAAGTCATGGATACCACAGAACATATTACCACACAACATATTCATGCTAATTAACTTAAGTCTCTACACTCAGGTTAATAAGTAATTTAGCGCTTACTTTGTGTGTTTTACTCAAACGTATTTCTTATTGTTTTCAATTCGATTTCAAGTTTTTTGTTGTGTAAAAGTTGAAAGGCATGCATTTTCTCAAGAGTAAAACTTGCCTTTACCAGAGACAGACGTCTATAGTGCACTGCACTCCACTGTTTATCCTTGTGTGTCCAAAAACAACAGATTGGCACCCGTTTACATACATTGTATCATTGTTTGCTTAGCCAAAATGCTGTCGAACCTAACTTCAGTCTCACCGATCAACTTCATGAGTAATTTAGCATTTCCCTTGTGTGTTTTATCAAAACACTCAAATAAGTCGCTTCTTTTTATCTACAATGTTATCTACGAAACTTGTGTGCGACGTACAAAAACTAAACGTAATTTATACGCAAATGTTAATACTGAGAGGTTGTAACTATAACAACAAAGCAGTGTAAAAGCGCGTTGGTCAGAAGCATTCATCATAAATGTCGAAACTCCACGTAAAATTTGTACTAAGTTATGTATCAATTTATGTCATTTACGTTTAATTTAGAGAGTCTGTCATCGCGCAGTAAAATTGGGTCTATACTACAGCCAAAAGTAACAGTCCCGAGAACATTCAGTTATTCAAGTTCGTCATGTGTGATGATTAAATTATTAAAATACCTATGAAAACAACTGATTGAAACATTAATGTTAGTGTACTGGTGGGCTGGATTACACGGCGATGATTTTGTAGTAGGGCCAGGTTACGGTGGGGTTTGATATCTGGATTGCACGGTGATGATTTTGTAGTAGGGCAAGATTACCAGCCCAGCATTTGAACTGAAATTTTGTTCATATCATCATTAGTGTGAGTACTATCAAGTTTGCGAAAGGCATACGGATCGGTCACGGTTTGGCCGCCATATTGGATTTCACAAAAACCCTATAATAACGACGATATATTAAAAATTCGTCTTTACAAGAATCCAAAGACCATTCAAGCTCAAAATTTGCACACAGTATTATTAGTGCAAGTACTTTCAATCTTGGCAACCGCCAACGCTGCTTGCAGCTTTAATTGTTACTTATTTCTGCCTTTTTGCATAGACCTTTGCTATCAAGTCATAAACTCAGCAGTGCAAGTGACTCGTGAGGTCAAAGGCAATTTAAAACCGTCAATGGCCAGCCATACAGCCTGATGGTGATGAGTACGTTCACGGGGAGTGACAAACAAAGAACCGATCGAGGTCGAATACGGCGCACCGGGTAGATTAATATCGCAAAGGAAATTAGACTTATCGACTTCCTACAGTGTTCTGTAGGCAGTCAATCTTTGGATAATTACTATGATATAATACAAGTGTACTGATGGCGCAAATACTGCGATGTGATTGGTCGAGACATGAAAATAGCCATGCTATATTTGCAATATAGAACGGTTACAAAAGGCACGAATTCTTAGCTAAAGTAAAATTCCCTCGACGTTTCATGCCAGAATTTCAATATTATTTGATAGCAATAAACAGCCTCGGCTATGGGGATACCACTCTATTTGACCAACATCTCCTGGTATGCCGTCGCAGGGCGTGGTTTGTTGCTTAAGTGTATTGCTGTATAATATCAATGAAACGTTTGGGGTTGCGTCATCGTCATCCTCGAATCCTTGTTATCGCTATGAAGGAATGAATTTTCCGTATATTCAACATCCTGTGCTTATTTCGTACACAGTGATTGCAATTGTAATTTAATTTGTTTTTGTTTCTGTTCAGCAAAGAGGTTCTAAGGATTTTAGATTGATATTAAATGGGATGTTTGTTTGTATTTGTTCTAAGGAACTACAACTCAATTTGAGATTACAACTAAAGAGACAACAACCACCGAAACCACTGCTGAGGAAACAACACTGGATTGGTGGCCTACTACAGCAGAATGGTATTTGACTACAGGTTAGTGCTTCGTACAATGAGTTAATGGGCGTTTGGGAATAATGCAGTTGTTTAAGTCCGTGAACACGGGGTACACCAAATCGAGATCAAATGTATGTCAGGCAATATTGTTTAGGGCCAATCCAGCTGTCTCCACATTTTCGAGATCCAAGGACGTCTCTGTCCCAAGAATCACAGAATTTTTTTCTGTTCATCAAAGAGGTTCTACGGATTTGTAGCTTTATATTAATAGGATGTTTGTATTTTAATTGGGCTAAGGAACTACAACTGAAGTTGATACTACAACTAAAGAGACAACAGCCACCTGCTGTTTAAGTCAGTGAACACTGAGTACACCTAAGTCAATATCAAATGTATGTCAAACAATACAAACAATATTGTTTTAGGTCAACCCGACTGTCTCCACGTTTTCGATATCCAAAGACGTCTCTGTCCAAAGAGTCACATAATATTCAATTGATTAAACTGATTTCAAAGCCTCCTATGGCCCTTTCAATAATGCTGATCCGCGTCTTGCACTTACATCAATGGGGACAAAATAATGAACAAGTATATATAGTCTTTTTAGTCCCCACGGACACCGTCCGGGGGGGACTTATAGGTTTGGTCATGTCCGTGCATGTGTGCATGCGTCAGTGCGTCAGTGCGTCCGTCCGTCCATCCGTTTATGCAGATATCTCAGAGATGCCTGGAGCGATTTCATTCAAACTTGGTACAAGGATTACTTCATATGTCATACAGATGCAAGTTAATTTGTTTTGTGATACGATTCAATATGGCTGCCAGGCGGCCATTTTTTGCTCACGTGTTCACACACGTGAGCATATGGTTTAGCCATGTCTGTCTGTGTGTGTGTCTGTGTGTCTGTGTGTGTGTCCGTGTGTCCGTGTGTCTGTATCCCCATTATCTCAAAAACGGCTGAACGTATTTCAGTCAAATTTGGTAGACATCTTCAGAATTCAAATGGCTAGAACTGAAAAGGTTTTGGTGGGCGTGGCGTGCATATTAATGAAGTTATCACAGTTTTAATTTTTGTGATACATGGTAGTCTATGGCAAGCATGATGACCATGGTTTCTGGACATCTCGACCCCTAACAAACTCGACCCCAGTCAACTCGACCCGCTACCAACCTAACCCTGGTTAGACCATATAGCCTTGCTCCTTCATGCCAAATATCAAAGTCACAGGTCTTGCCAATTTGAGAAGAAGATTTTTAAAGTATTATTTTTCTGATTTTTCTATGACCTTTGACCTCCCCTATACCTATGCAGCTAAGCTATGGCAATGGCTTATTCTGGCCTATGTTAAAGTCCAAGACAGCCAGCGTCTATTGGACAATGGCCAGTAGGGGACCAAATTGCTCTCCACAATTTTGGGGATTCCACTTGACCTTTGACCTCAAATATACATATATGGCCATAACTAAGTAACCACAAGTGCTACACCCTTCATATTTGGTATGATGGGAGACCTTATGACATCACATCCTGTACCTCATTAATTATGTGCATATCTAATTCTGAGCCAGCCAATAGAGCTAGAGGTCTGATTTTGGTATATAGGGATAACTTAGCAATACAATTTAACTTGTTTTAGTCATTGAAACTTGCTATATACATCAAAGATACTGTGATATAACATTATTGAAAGTCAAAAGACATTTTTACTTCAGCCAATTCCTAATTTGCATATTAAATGAATTTTCATACTTAGGGATATTCATCTGAATTGACTTGATCACAATTGATGTAACTTGCTATGTACATTTCAGACACTGTAATACAATATTATTGAAAGTCATTAAGCATTTTCTCTTCAGCCAATTCCTAATTTGCATGTTTAATGAACTTCCTAATTAGAGATATATATCTGAATTGACTTGACCAAAGTTGACAAAACTTGCTACATATATTGCAGATACCATGATACAACATTATTGACAATCATTAAGCATTTTTACTTAAGTCAATTCCTAATTTACATATTTAATGAACTTTGCTTATTAGGGATATATACTGGGATTTACTTGATCAAAGTTGGCAGAACATGACAATATTGATGATTATACCTGGTTAAAACAATATCGAAAGTCATTTCACATTTTCATGTCAGCTAATTTACAATTTGCATATCTAATGAGCTTTCACAGCTCGGCATATATGGCTTGAAGGACTTGGCCAACGGTAATTACACTTGCTATATAAAATGGTGATACAATGACAGCAGTCAAAGAACTTAAATATTTTTATTTCAGCTAATTACATATTTGTATACTTCTAGACCTTTGAGAATTAATCGGCGGTGATTATTGTTCATTATGTTGATCATAATACTTTCAATGAAGTTGCAAACATGTGGCAAAGGTTCAAATTTACACATAACTGTATGAAACACGTGAGCATTTTCAGTTCATATCTGGCGGCCATTTTATTACGATTTTTTTTCATGTACAGAGTCATAACTCAGGCATGTTTCAACTGATTTTATTCAAAGTTGGTAAAAGGATATTGACCAATGTCATATATATGCACTTCAATTTTGTGGGTGATACGATCCAATATGGCCGCCGTGCGGCCATTTTGTTATGATTTTTTCATGTACCGAGCCATAACTCAAACATATCTCAACCGATTTTATTCAAAGTTGGTACAAGGACATTGACCAATGTCATATATATGCACTTCAATTTTGTGGGTGATACGATCCAATATGGCCGCCGTGCGGCCATTTTGTTACAATTTTTTCATTTTTTCCTACGGAGCAATAACTCAAACATATCTCAACCGATTTTATTCAAAGTTGGTACAAGGACATTGACCTATGTCATACATATGCATATCAATTTGTTTTGTGATACGATCCAATATGGCCACTGTGCGGCCATTTTGTTACGATTTTTTCATGTACAGAGCCATAACTCAGGCATATCTCAACCGATTTTATTCAAACTTGGTACAAGGACATTGACCTCTGTCATACACATGCACATTGATTTGTTTTGTGATATGATCCAATATGGCCACCGTGTGGCCATTTCATTATGTTTTTTCGTGTCCAGAAACATAACTCAGACATGTATCAAGCGAATTTATTCAAAGTTGGTACAAGGAGATTGACCAATGTCATACATATGCACATTACTTTGTTTTGTGATACGATCCAATATGGCTGCTGTGCGGCCATTTCATTATGTTTTTTCATGTACAAAGCCATAACTCAGGCATATCTCAACCGATTTTAATCAAAGTTGGTACAAGGACTTTGACCTATATCATACATATGCGCATTGATTTGTTTTGTGATACGATCCAATACGGCCACCATATGGCCATTTTATTACGATTTTTGCATGTCCTGAACTACCGCTCAGACATGTATCAAGCGAATTTATTCAAAAGTAATTTTATCACAGACCTAATGAAGAGGACTCTATCCTCTCTGAGGACCTGTAATGAAAGTACCCATTAACAAGTGGGGACTGTGTTATCAACGATGACTTGTTATGTTGTATGGCAATCGTAGGGTATGAACGTGCTTTTATAGTCAGTAGCACACGATATAGGGAACACAATGAACATATATTTGTGTAAAACTAACAAGCTTACGTAAAGTATCTCATGTGCATGCTGAAGCTGCTATAGGACCAGAGTATGTAAGCTGGAAAGTCATTTCTTCCATTCCCGTCGCTGGGAATGTTAGATCGACGGTGCCAGAAATATCGATCCCACACTCGAGTGTGAGATCGATTTTTCAGAAATCAGAAATCTCAGAAATATTACACAAGCTCTGTTGGGGTGATAATCAATGTTTCGTTCCGAGCGCAAAATATCATCCAACAGCACGACGAGTAACACACTGATCGGAACTACAAAGTAAGCGGGTCAGAGTACGGGGGCTGGCGACGCCCGACGGCGTTCTCGCGGTTTTGGATAATGTTGTACGTCGTTGGTGACAGACTCACATAAAACGGTCCAATTTTACAAATAACTGTTGAGCATAAGCCACGTGGAACATATAGTCATTTTTGTTGGACATCTCGTCCGTAGCAGAAGCTGAAGTATCGGCAGTGGAACTTGCAATCGAGCTCGCGTTACAGACATGGAATACTAGATAGCCTAGAAGTAGGATCGTCGCTGATACAGTTAAACATTCAATGTTTCCTTGTCTCACACTCGCCTGAAGCTCGTGTGAGACAAAAGAAATCTGATCCCAGGTCCTTTTTGTGTGTGAGATTCTATTAAATCTCTCGCAGGTGGTAAATATCCGACATTTGAGATCCAATTAAAGAGGTGAAAAAGCAACCAATTTAAGTTGACACGGCAAAAAAGAATATATCTGGAAATTAAGATAAATACGAAAGATTTTAAATTCTTTAACCCTTCTCAAAATTTTCATCAAATGGCACTTTGTACTCTATATGTCAAACTTTGGATGGTGCGTCGGATACTGCGGTCAACATAATCTTGTCTGTTATTGTTATTCAATTGTGAATCGCTTAGTTATTGGTACTCTTATTACACCGAAGTCTGTCCACGTAAGTATACTCCAGCAACCGAGAAAAAGAGCCTTTAATTTTGATGGGCCGGCAAATAGTAATTGTTAACGATGATGCAATAACTCAACAAGAGTGAGAGACATATACCAGCTTCGCATAAGATAATCACTCATTTGCAGATTTAACGAACTTCCTCCAAACATTTCACAAAAACCGTGAGTTTAAGACCAAAAATGACGAAACTTCCATATACTTAAGAACTCTGGCGATCGCTCAAATTTAAAAGACATTTAAGCAGTTTCGTGTCAAAAAATTCATAACTCGATACTGATTGAACTTCTACAGTGGAGAGATATATCTGGTAGAACTCGGCTTAAGTTGATGAAATGTGCTGAACATATCGTTGATACAAAGATTTCGCACTTTGCAGTATTGTGTCCGCTAATAGCCAACTTCCATATGCAGTGGTACTGTATCTTGCAGCTGTGTATAACTAGTGACACCATCACATTCGGCGAACCTGTAGAATGTTTATGCAAAATCCTAGCAATTTTTCCTTTATTTTACATTATAGGCATATACGTTTGAGCTAACACACGAGGATATAAAAGCATTTGGCTCTCAGACCGCATTTCAGCTAGTGTGGGAACCATGCATGCTGACCATTGTGTACTGTTAGTATATAATTACCAGTTGACATTCTGATTCATTTTGGGGTTTAATTAAGCTTGTTTGTGTGTTTTGTGTCTACGTTCATACAAATGTTTTAAAATGCTGCAAAGTGTTATCTACAACATAAAATGCTGCAAAGTGTTATCTACAACATTATCAAGGAAACTCGCTTCTTGAGATATGACCTCTATAAAATCACATCAGCTGACCCTTTCATGAATGCGCTGTAGTTTATATTTCTGACCTTACGCTAAAACTCCAGCACAATCCTTTTTTTCAACCAAGACCTTTTTTGAGACTTAGTATGACCTAATATCTTTCTAAACAGTTTAGAAAAACGAAAAGGTCAACCAGGTTAATACAACACGTTCATAAAAACTACAAATGCTGAAAGTTTAAATTTTGTCTGAACAATCGTACAAGGCCACGGAGGTTAGACAAAATGATAATGTTGATCATTGGATGTTGAAGCCAGAAACCTGAATTTTATCAGCAGTGCACGCGTATGCGACCTCTGCTGCGCTGTCATCGAAGAAACAGAACATAAAACAAAAATACGCTACCAGAACAAAAACAAACAATACACGGACGGTACTCTAGTTTTAGTAACAAAATACAGTCAATACAGCAGAACTAAGAGAATTAACGATGTGACTCAGGTTCAAAGGTCAATTTTAGCAATTTTTTTTAATTTCAAATTTCGAACCACTGACACGTGGTCTTTCTTTTGGGGAAAGGTGTTGGGTCACATCGTACCGGGAAATTCCTGAAATATTACTAAAATGGCAAACTATCAGCTACACCGCGTGCCATTATTTCCCTTTTGTCTTAACGGTCGCGGATTACCGACAACGATATCTTTGATAAACACGCAGAGATTATGTACAGGCTTTGCGGTATAGTGCGCATGCGCTAGCTTCAACGTTAGGCTCAGCGTTTTGAACTCCGCATGTATCGGTACGGCAAACACGTCGAGCAGACCAAAGCCGGCGCTCGCGCTCCGTACCGTCGAAAAAGCAAGCGAGGTCCACAAAAGCGGACCTGAAAAAGATGGCAACGTGCGCAAAGGTCGATTTAAATGTAAAACAGTCCGACTTTGGCTCATACTCCCTGCAATAACGATCAAGAATGCAGTGAAGAGTCAGATTTGGCCGAGGACGCAGACGATAACGGAGACATGCTCATTCAACAACTATGAAAGTATTTGACACGCTGCTTTTCGAACATATTAGGCTATGCTGATTACATACCCGAGTCCAAAAATTAGCCTGAGCGAGATGAAACTTCTGTTAGTTGCCATAATTTTATTACTCTTGCTGTACATGCTCGGTGTTAGTATCGTGTTCTTTTATATTTTTAAACTCGAGTTTTCTATCGTGCAATCTTTTCGTGTCTGCTGAGAAACCTTGAACAACACTGTACCCGACATCACGCGACATTTATGTCAAGGAGTTTCCCAAGCCAGTGCAGGAGTTCATACACACATAATGTAGATTCACACACGGCCCTTTGTGGAGGGACCGTGATTCACAAGAGCAAGTTCACCGATCTGCTAATTTTTCGAAACGAAATGCAAATATTTTTTTATTTCATGCCTTTTCTTTCTTTAAATATAACCCAAAATTAAATTTCGTCAAACGTGAATTGCGAGGGTTCACAAATGATTCTTTCGTGCGTGTTGTCTAAACTTATCAATTACCCGCAGACTCCACAGCTGCTAGCTGGGACCTCAACACTGAACGTAAAACAAACCCGGCTCAACTTCTAGAAGTGCTGAAACTAGCAATTTTTGCTATATGAGGTCAGTCATCGAGACTTTGACTAAAAGTAAAAATCTCCGAAATAATTATGTGTGCGCTGGTATTGACTCCACTGTAGACTAGTCGATACTCTGTCTCTCGGAACACGCTGTCGATGACAGCCTGCGCTGCTCTACGCTACGGCGTGATTATTATTAGTTTGATATTAAAAATCGGTACAAGAACACATATAAAGTTTGAAAAAATAACACGAGTCAATCTCTCCCGTCGTAACAAAGGGCGACAAGTTTGCAGTGCGGTGCAAAAGCTAAGAAAATACGACAGACATTTTATGTTGTCAAGAGTTGTGTGTTCGTCTCATCATGGTCTCATCTTGAGGTAGGAAAACTAGTAAGTGACGTCCCGTTCGCACAGTGTCGGCGCTACCATGAACTTGACAATCACTTTTCACAAAGAACATGCATAAATTGCCGATCGCGAGACAGGAAGTAGACAACTTGAGTCAAGAACAAGTGAATGTCCGACGCGATCGCGCGACGACAGCACATAAGTCTCGATCGGATAGACTTTTTTACGCAAGTTTCGACGTCTTCGTCTTGACTGTGAACTCTGGTAACTAGATTGTAACCGTTGAGACAACAGTATACAGTTAATCTACTAGTTAAACGTTCCAAAAATGGATTAAATCGCTAAGTACCCCTCTGTGTTTGTTGTGTAAATACCACCCACTGCTGGCAGTAAGCATTTGCCAGTTCAGTGTATAATTTCTTTCTATTTTCACACGATCTGCAATCGTAAACATATTAAAATTTCCCAAAACTGACTCTAAATATTTCAACTTAGTCCTGGTGTAGAAAATTCGCAGAAAATAGTGCGCGAGTCGGACTTTTTGGTCACAATGTGTGACGCATAGGTCGTTTACACAAATCGTCGATTTTCTCAGTTCCGTTTTTGGCAGTGCGTACATTATTCAAATAAGTATAAGTCGGCGGCGCCTGGACAGACTAGCCTGATTTTTCACCTGTGGACAGTGAATGAATATATCTGAAAGACCGTGTCTCAGATTTCCGATAAAGGGCCTGGAAGTGAAGATATCCTGACAAACGTGAACAAAGGCCGATAATTTATGCAAAAAACGTCAAGTTGACACTTTGAAGGTGCATTGTGCGAAAACAAAAGCGAATTTCAAAATCCGGACACGGTTTTTTGCCCAGTATACCCAGCCGTCGATTGCCGTAAACAGATCACCAAGGCCGATTGGAGATTTGTACTTACACTTTTTTGAGTAAAAAAACTAAAAAACACGTGTTTTTGAGTAAAACAGCCGTATGCGCACTGTTTTTAAAAAACTAACAAATTTTCTGAACTCTTCGGTGACCGAGCAGATAAAAAAGTACCACATGTCGGGTGTGTGACCACGTCTTCTTTGTGAAAATGAGGATTGAAAATAAGTGACAATGAACCCGAGTCGCTACCTTAAACAAACTGATGTGAACTGTATTCAGACAAGACGCTAAAAATTCTGTTCCAAAAGCAACCAATATTCGAATACAAAAGAAATAAAAATTAAGTGATACACTTATTTATCATATACCTACATTCACGTGCCTGTGTAAAGCTATGGGAGAAAGCGCCCTCAGATCCGTGCATTTTTTACGTATCACGCCCCGGCCTGGTGCCCAAATATGGGCAATCGCGTGCATTTCTGAACTATCTCGATTCCGGTTACTACGCGCGTTGCTATCCACAAACGTTCCATTCGTACACAAAGCCAGCGCGAGATTTGGAAATCGTCTGCTCGCTCAGATCGTAGTAGACTCTCCACAGTCGCTGTGCCTTGTTGTGCGCGCCCACGATGGGCCTGCATTCGAAGGCTACGCTATGCAGCTGTGTAGACCTATATACGCTCAACTATAGCTAGTAGACCTATATACGCGGTATGTTTTTATTTGTCATTTTACATTTTATTTGGCTATGGTAGTTGTCATTTGTTTTTGATTGACGGATGCGTAGAGTTTCTGTAAAGTACCCGATCAGGCAGAAATCCGACCGGTCGCTTGCAAGAACGTCCAGACCCTGGGATTCGCGTCGCGTCTCTGAAGGGCGCGCGCGTGTTCCAACAGGAAAGAACGCGAATCGCAGGGTCTCTGCCAGACTAAGATCGTAGTTGCGCGTGGCGACAGTGGAGCCGCGCTGGTGACATCGGCTTTTATTTCTAAATTCTCGTGAAATCCTGTGTATACTAAGTGCGTGCCTGTTCAGTATACATGTATAAATTAAAAGAAACTGACATCACGCTTTTATCCTTCTTACACCTCGATTTCAGCCTTGATCCCTGTTGGTCACGTAATAGTACGCATATTGCTTTGCGCGTTCTGCAATTCTGCAGGTAAACAAATGACGTCATTATGTATGTCAATCCGCGACGGGAAGCGGCCATCGTATTTATGAAAAACTGACACAAATAGCGATGAATTTTTGATATCGCACCCATTTTTATCTCCTAAACAATGTTGAATATTATGTAAACTACATATTCATCATTCCATAAGGTATATGATAAAACCTTTGCGGCCCTGATACGGCTTTTGCGGCCCTTGGTCGTACGGCGTACGGGCCCTCGCACGCTCGGGCCCTTCCGCCGTACGACCTCGGGCCGTAAAAGCCGTATCAGGGCCGTAAAGATTAATATGTACTGAACTTCACAAAAGCAAGAAAAGCTGGAATTCGAAATCACGTGAAAATACAATCAGACGGAACCGTATATTAGACAGTCTAGCTTCCCTAATTGAAGAACCAACTTCAATGGAACAGTATACAGTCTACACATACAAACAATCAATCGTTCCCTACGATTAACCAACCATAAATGAATGTCAAGCGACTGATGAAGAAAAATGGTTGATTAAACAAACTTTTCCTCAGCATCATAAAGAACGTTTGTCTCTCTGGAATGTTTACAAAGTCTCCAGCAATCGAATGAATTATCATATACGCCGATTTAACTGAACAGTGTGTGAGCGGTTTGCAATTTTATTCTTACTTATTTCTGCCCTTTTGCAAACACCTTGGCTGTTAAGTCGCAATTCAACTGTACAAGTGACTCGTATGGTCAAGGCACTTTAATATCGATAATGGAAAGTCATACAGCCTGATGGTGATGAGTACGTTCACGGGGAGTGACAAACAAAGAACCGAACGAGGTCGAATACGGCGCACCGGGTAGATTCATATTGCAAAGGATATTGCAAACGAAAATAAACTTATCGACTTGCGACAGTGTTCTATATCCAGTAAATTTAATCTTGGATAATCACTATTATATCATATCAGTATATCATCTGATAAGTCGAATTAACCAATTGCAATTTACAACGGTTGCAACAGGCACGAATTATTGGCTAAAGTAAACTCCCCTTGTAGACGTTTCATGCCAGAATTTCAATGTAATTTGACAGCAATAAACAACCTCAGCTATGGAGATACCACTCGATTTTCACTAACATCTCTAGGTATGCCGTCACTGGGTGTGGTTTGTTGTAAAACTGTATTGCTGAATAATATCAACGAAACTTTGGTGTTGTATCATCGTCATCCATGAATCCTAGTAATTGCTATGAAGGAATGAATTGTTCACTATACACAACAACCTGTGCTCCTTTCGTACACAGTGATTGCAATTGTACCTTACTTTATGTTTTTGTTTCTGTTCAGCAAAGGGATTCTAAAGAGTTTTAGATTGATATTAAATCGGATGTTTGTTTGTAATTGTGCTAAGGAACTACAACTCAAGTTGGGACTACAACTAAAGAGACAACACCTACCGAAACTACTGCTGAGGAAACAACATCGAATTGGTGGCGTACTACAACAGAATGGGATTCGACTACAAGTGAGTGCTTCATACAATGCATTTATAGTCGTGTGGGCAGAATGCGTCTGTTTAAGTCAGTGAATACGGGGTACACCAAATCGAGATCAAACGTATGTCAAGCAATATTGTTTTAGGTCAATCCAACTGTCTCCACGTTTTTCGAGATCCAAAGACGTCTCTGTCCCAAAAGTCACATAACATTCAATTGATTAAACTAATCTCAAAGCCTCCTACGGCCCTTTCAATAATGCTGTTCCGCGTCTTTCACGTACATCAAAGGGGACAAAATACTGAACAATTATGTACAGTCATTTTCTGTTGAATTCAGAATATGACATCGTAGAGTTAGGACGTGTTTTTATACTCAGTAGCACACATAGGGAACATGATGAACATATATTTGTGCAAAACTAAAAAACCTACTTAAAATATCTCATGTGCATGCTGAAGCTGCTATTGGACCAGAGTATGTAAGCCGGATGACTGTAACCGGAAAGTCATATCTCTCACAGGTGGTAACTATCAGACATTGGAGATGCAATTTCTCGAGACTCTTTCTGCAAAAGAGATGAAAAAGCAATAATTTAACTTGCAGGAATAAAAACTACTTATCTGGAAATAAAGAAAAATTCCAAAAATTTTGATTTCTTTGAGAATTTTCAAAATCGTCATTAATGGCACGTTATACTCTATTTGTCAGATTTTGGATCGTGCGTCGGATACTGCGGTCATTCTTCTGGCGGTCACTGTTTTTGCGATCCAACTTGTGAATGGAATGGTGATTGCTGCCCTGATTACATCGAAGTCTGTCAAAGTAAGTACACCCCAGCAACAGAGAAAAACCGCCTTTAACTTTTGTTGTAAGGCAAATTGTACTTCAGGTGTAAATGTTCGTACTTTCAAAGTAATTTAATCGGCTCCAGACAATGAATTGTAAGGCAATTGGGGCACTTTGGTACCAATAGAAGTCAAGATCATAAGTTTCACTATGCCAACATACTAAACCGATTAATATCGATATACCAGTATGTCGTCTCGAAATCCAGAGAACTATATGTATATGTGTATAAAATGTTCTACAAATAAACAAATACTTATACTGCCTGCTATAGATGTATTGAAGCCTTTGACGTTTTCATTTGAAGCAAACGCTTAAATGTATTTACTTCCTACTGTTGAATATCATTTTGAATGTTAACGTTAGTTCCATGTTTTCGACATTTTTAACGATGATACAATAGCATCAACAATAGTGAGAGGCACATACAGGTTTCGAGTAAGGTTATCTTTCATTTGAAGATTTGGCGAAATTCCACTATTAGGGGACGTATAACCGTGACTTTAAGACCTAAAATGACGAAACTTGCATATACTTCAGGACTTTGATGATGGCTTAAATAATAACAGTAGTAAAAGACGATTGAGCAGTTTCGTGTCATATAATTCATAACTCGATATTGACTGAACTTCTACAGTAGACATATATATCTGATAGAACTCGGCCAAAGTTGCTGAAACTTGTTGTACATATTGTTGATACAAATATTTGGCATTTTGCAGTTTCTTGTCCGCTAATAGCCAACTATATGCAGTGTTACTGTAACTTGCAGCTGTGTATAAATAGTGACAACGTCAAATTCGACGAACCTGTAGAAATGTTTATGCAAAATCCCACCATTTTTTCTTTATTTTACATTTAATTATAGGCATATACGTTGAGCTAAAACTACCATTACCCGTTAGGATATTAAAGCATTTGGTCTTAAGCCCGCATTTCAGCTAGTGTGGGAACCATACCTGCTGATCATTGTGTGCTATTAGTATATAATCACATTGTGTCATTGTTTGTGTTTTTTGTGTCTGAGTTCATACAGATGTTTTAAAACGCTGCAAACTGTTATCTACAACATTATCAAGCAAACTCGCTTCTTGAGATATGACGTGTATGAAATCACAACAGCTGACCCTTTCATGACTGGTGTGGTTTCTGTTTCTATCCTTTTTATACTAAAACTTCAGCATAATCCTTCGGGCAACCAAGACTCGTTTTGAGAAGTTAGTATGACCTATTATCATGTATACTGTGCCTGTATTGCCATTCTCCTATCGTTTAGAGTGTACTGATATGAACCCGTATTTTAACATGTGCAAAATACGAATTATATTTTCACTGTAACCGAGCTACTTACAGCTACGCGTACGCGTGACCTTCGCTGGTATGCATGACCTTCATTGGTATGTTCATATACATATAATACAGCTGAGCGAATAAGACTTATTTCAATCCGAAACGTCATTGTGATTATGATCAAAATTTTGTTGTTTGCAGTTCATGGACATTGCACTTAGGTACAAGTACAGATGTACTAAAAACTTAAAAAAAGAACGCATTGAAACGCATATGAAAATTTGCACTCACTTCACGTTTTCCCTAATCCGTTCACAAATTCCTTTCTGAGATGGTAAATTCGGCATATTTGACGTTTGGGGACATGTATTAATCTTGGAGATAAACTTACTGGTACAGGTATTATATCCACTGTGCATTTATAGATGTCACAGAGCTGTTGCTCCATGCATGCTCTCAGCCGTTCATACTCGATCGAGTTTGAAATCGAATGCTGGTGCGGCGCGAGTATTTTGACCCGATTTTGGCGGGCCTCGTAACTTTTACGCAGGGATGACATTATGTTTCTAAAAACAAAAACACACTCATTTTACCCACTCCAGCATATGTTTTACGTCCACTGTCACTTTAACTCAAAATAAATCTTCTTCAAACTGTGAAACCTGTGTCGACATCTAAATATTTAAATTATTCGCTTTAAAAGTGTACCATAAACCCTTCCTTGAATTGGTATGGCCCAATAGCGGAATAATATCAAGAAGTGATACGGTTGTCATCAATCCTTAGCAACCAACATTGTATGAGTACAGCAAGGGGAAAGCAAGGTCGATTTCAATTGATTTCGTCGCTAATTTCGGAATGTCCCTATGAAACAGTAATAACCAAAGCATGCATGTATGATAAATAGGTTATTACACCAAGTTTGGGCGATACCGCGTCGTATTCTCGTGATGTGTCCGCTTTTGACTCGTTGCTGTGTAACTCGTCAAAATACTGACACATCACTCGAATACGACGCGGTATCGCCCAAACTTCGTGTAATAACCCCTAAATATCTTTCTAAAGAGTAAAGAAGTACTAAAAGGTCGTCCAGCTTGTATTCGTAAACTTAAACGTCTGCTGTCTCTTACATCAGGTTACACTGCTTTGCAGATAAGAATAGACAGTGAAGTTGTTCTAATTGTTATCACACTTGTGTAATTTGTTTGTAAAGTTGTTCCAAAACTTGCCTCAGAAGTTGCACTGACTTGTTGTAAATGCGGTGAAAATCAAAGAGCTTTTAGGGACACATAATAAAACGCACCAGGGAGTACCCTTTGTAGTGCACTTCACATACACAGAATCGTATTACATTCCTTATATACCGCCGCTCCTTATATCACAGCCGAGTCAGAGTCTAGTTGTCATTAGACTCTTGTTGCCCTTGCATTGATTGAAGTTCCTTGGCAAAAACCATGATCCGCGGGAAAAGAGATGTATATAAGCCAGAAGCTGAATGTGAGAAAGTTGTTGAAATGTACGGGGACGGAAAGTCAGGATATTTTAACACTACACACACGGACACTTATCAGTTCCTACTAGCAGACATGCCGGCTTTGTTTCTCTATCAATAATTACAGTGGAAGCCTGCTTTGAAACAACACTATCATCCCTCTGTTGTTTGCCGTAAATTAACTGCAATTACTGAACCTGCAGTAAATTGTGGCAAACAACTTTAAAAACCAATTACACAAGTGTGATAACATTTAGATCAATTTCACTGTCCATTCTTATCTTCATAGCACAGTAATAGAACACGGTGATAAAAACTTAAAATGCTGAAATTTTAATGTTTGTTTGAACAACCGTACAAGGCCACGGAGGTTAAACAAATGACAATGTTGATCATTGGATGTTGAAACCAGAAGCCTGAATTTTATCAGAAGTGCACGCGTATGCCGCGCTGTCATCGGAGAAACAGAACGTAACACAAGAAGTACACTACATGAACAAAAACAAACAATACCACGGATATTACTCTAATTTTCATAACAAAACACAGTCAGTACTACAGAACAACGAGAATCACAACAGTACTAAGAGAATTAAACAAACTGGTATGAACTGGAAAAAGACAAACGCTAAAAATCTCTTCCAAAAGCAACCAAAGAAAGAAAAATTAAGTGATACACTTATATATGCGCTGAACTTCACAAAAGCAACAACAGCTCGAACTCCGAATCACATTAGCATACACAAACACAATCAGACAGAACCGTACATTAGACAGTCTAGCGTCCACAGTTGAGGAACGAACTTCAATGGAACAACATATGTATGTATACGGACAATTAATCAATCATTGCCTACGATTCACCAACCAAAAATGAATTTTAAGCGACTGATGAAGAAAACTGGCTGATGAAATAAACTTGGAAAACACAAGATTTAGTATTACTTTCTTTACATCATTAAGAACATTTCGTTTTTGTCTGTATGGATTGTTTACAAAGTCTCCAGCAGTAGGAATATAGAATGAATTATCATATACGTCGATTTTACTGAAGAGTGTTTGAGCGGTTTGCAATTTTATTGTCATTTATTTCGGCACTTTTGCATAGACTTTTGCTGTCAAGTCATAAACTCAACTGTGCAAGTGACTCGTACGGTCAAAGGCAATTTAATATCGACAATGGGAAGCCATACTGATAATATGTACGTTCACGGGGATGACAAACAAAGAACCGATCGAGGTCGAATACGTCGCACCGGGTAGATTTACATCGCAAAGGAAAATAGACTTATCGACTTGCTACAGTGTTCTATAGGCAACTAATCTAATCTTTGGATAATTATTATGTATCTACCAGTATAGTGATGGCGCCAATACTGCAAGCTGACTGGTCGAGATATGAAAATAACCATGCCATATTCGCAATATAGAACGGTTGCAACAGACACCAATTATTAGCTTAAGTAAAATTCCATTGTTGACGTTTCATGCCTGAATTTTAATGTACTTTGACAGCAATAAACAGCCACAGCCATCGGCATACCACTCGATTTGACCAACATCTCCTAGTATGCCATCGCTTGGAGTGGTTTTCTTGCTTCAGTGTATCGCAGAATACTATTAACGAGATATTAAGGGTTGTATCATCGTCATCCTTGAGTCCTAGTAATTGCTATGAAGGAATGCACTTTTCAGTATACTCAACAACCTGTGCTCGTTTCATACACAGTGATTGGAATTGTACCTTAATTTATGTTTTTGTTTCTGTTCAGAAAAGAGGTTGTAGGAATTTTAGATTGATATTAAATGAGATGTTTCTTTGTAATTGTGCTAAGGAACTACAACTCAAGCTGAAACTACAACTACAGAGACAACAACCACCGAAACTACTGCTGAGGAAACAACATCGAATTGGTGGCGTACTACAACAGAATGGGATTCGACTACAAGTAAGTGCTTCATACAATGAGTTAATAATCGTTTGGGCGTAATGCGGCTGTTTAAGTCAGTGAGCACGGGGTACACCAAAATCGATATCAAATAAATGTCAAGCAATAGTGTTTCAGGTCAATCCAACTGTCTCCACGTTTCCGTAATCCTAAGACGTCTCTGTCCCAAGAGTCATATAATATTCAATTGATTATTCTAATCTCAAAGCCGTCTATGGCCCTTGCAATAATGCCGTTCCGCGTCTTTCGCTTACGCCAAAGGGGACAAAATACAGAAAAATTATCTGTAGTCTTTTTATGTTGAATTCTGATTATAGCAATCGTAGAGTAAGGACGTGCTTTTAAACTAGGGAGCAAAAGATATAGGGAACATGATGAACATATATTTGTGTAAAAGTAACAAGCTTTCGAAAAGTATCTCATGTGCATGCTGAAGCTGCTATGGGTCCTGAGTATGTAAGCGGGATGACTATAACCGGAAAGTCATATCTCTCACAGGTGGTAACTATCAGACATTGGAGATGCAATATCTCTAGACTCTTTCTGTGATACAGGTGAAAAAGCAAAAATTTAACTTGCAGGAAAAAAGTATATATCTGGAAATTAAGAAAAATTCCAAAGATTTGAAGTTCTTGGAGCATTTTCAAAATCGTCGTTAATGGTACTTTATACTCTATATGTCAGATTTTGGATCGTGCGTCGGATACTGCGGTCACATTCCTTCTGTCGGTCACTGTTATTGTGATCCAACTTGTGAATGGAATGGTGATTGCTGCCCTGATTACATCGAAGTCTGTCAAAGTAAGTATACCCCAGCAACAGAGAAAAACCGCCTTTAACTTTTGTTGTAAGGCAAATTGTACTTCAGGTGTAAATGTTCGTACTTTCAAAGTAATTTAATCGGCTCCAGACAATTAATTCTTAGGCAATTGGGGCACTTTGGTACCAATAGAAGTCAAGATCATAAGTTTCACTATGCCAACATACTAAACCGATTGATATCGATATACCAGTTTGTCGTCTCGAAATCCAGAGAACTATATGTATATGTGTATAAAATGTTCTACAAATAAACAAATACTTATACTGCCTGCTATAGATGTATTGAAGCCTTTGACGTTTTCATTTGAAGCGGACGCTTAAATTTATTTACTTCCTACTGTTGAATATCATTTTGTATGTTAACGTTAGTTCCATGTTTTCGACATTTTTTAACGATGATACAATAATATCAACAATAGTGAGAGGCATATACAGGTTTCGGGTAAGGTTATTTTTCATTTGCAGATTTGGCAAAATTCCACTATTAGGGGACGTATTACGGTGACTTTAAAGAGGCACTCCCACTTGGTAACATATTTAAAACACAGTTTTTTAATGCCAACGGTCGATATTTGACGTGGCGACTGCGCGCGGATCGCGAGATATCGATAAAAACATGTCATTTCCCGAGCGTATTTTTCACATCCCGAAGTTTTACGATCGTTTCTGATTATGACCCGAAATCCCCCGAAGGTTTGTTGTTGTGCTGATTGACGATATTCTAGGGAGTCCATAATAAATTCGAACGACGCAATTTTACGTCCTACTGCGAAGACTTTATAAACAGCATTATGCCTTCACTTCAGGTAAGTTTTTTTAAAACTTCCCCTTAGTTTTTGTCGTTTTCATTATTCTCAGTTAGTTCTATTATATTTTTAACCAATACCACATAGATATCAGTTTTTACGTGGAAAATATTAGCGGCCTCTGATGACTACATTTTGTCGTCTGCCACACAGTTGCGCGTGGTTCGATAAAAAGCGACCGCCGCGTGGTATGCGTGCATATATATATCGATATATCGTGATCCGCGCGCAGTCGCCACGTCAAATATCGACCGTTGGCATTAAAAATGTGTTTTAAAAATGTTACCAAGCGGGAGTGCCACTTTAAGACCTAAAACGACGAAACTTGCATATACTTCAGGACTTTGATGATGGCTTAAATAATAACAGTAGTAAAAGACGATTGAGTAGTTTCGTGTCAAATAATTCATAACTCG
This sequence comes from Ptychodera flava, assembly GCF_041260155.1. Lineage (NCBI taxonomy): Eukaryota > Metazoa > Hemichordata > Enteropneusta > Ptychoderidae > Ptychodera > Ptychodera flava. The sequence continues at coordinate 34,078,357 of NC_091946.1, read as the reverse complement.
ATATTGACTGAAATTCTATAGTAGAGATATATATCTGATAGAACTCGGCCAGTGTTTCTGAAACTTGTTGTACATATTGTTGATACAAATATTTGGCATTTTGCAGTTTCTTGTCCGCTAATAGAAACTATATGCAGTGTTACTGTAACTTGCAGCTGTGTATAACTAGTGACAACGTCAAATTCGACGAACTTGTAGAAATGTTTATGCAAAATCCCATCATTTTTTCTTTATTTTACATTATAGGCATATAAGTTTGAGCTAAAACTACCATTACCCGTTAGGATATAAAAGCATTTGGTCTTAAAACCGCATTTCAGCTAGTGTGGGAACCATACCTGCTGATTATTGTTTGCTATTAGTATATAATCACCATTGTGTTATTGTTTGTGTTTTTTGTGTCTGAGTTCATACTGATGTTTTAAAACGCTGCAAACTGTTATCTACAACATTATCAAGCAAACTCGCTTCTTGAGATATGGCGTGTATGAAATCACAACAGCTGACCCTTTCATGACTGGTGTGGTTTCTGTTTCTATCCTTTTTATACTAAAACTTCAGCATAATCCTTCGGGCAACCAAGACTCGTTTTGAGAAGTTAGTATGACCTATTATCATGTAAACTGTGCCTGTATTGCCATTCTCCTATCGTTTAGAGTGTACTGATATGAACCCGTATTTTAACATGTGCAAAATACGAATTATATTTTCACTGTAACCGAGCTACTTACAGCTACGCGTACGCGTGACCTTCATTGGTATGTTCATATACATATAATACAGCTGAGCGAATAAGACTTATTTCAATCCGAAACGTCATTGTGATTATGATCAAAATTTTGTTGTTTGCAGTTCATGGACATTGCACTTAGGTACAAGTACAGATGTACTAAAAACTTAAAAAAAGAACGCATTGAAACGCATATGAAAATTTGCACTCACTTCACGTTTTCCCTAATCCGTTCACAAATTCCTTTCTGAGATGGTAAATTCGGCATATTTGACGTTTGGGGACATGTATTAATCTTGGAGATAAACTTACTGGTACAGGTATTATATCCACTGTGCATTTTTAGATGTCGCAGAGCTGTTGGTCCATGCATGCTCTCAGCCGTTCATACTCGATCGAGTTTGAAATCGAATGCTGGTGCGGCGCGAGTATTTTGACCCGATTTTGGCGGGCCTCATAACTTTTACTTATAACATATTATGTTTCTAAAAACAAAAACACACTCATTTTACACACTCCAGCATATGTTTTACGTCCACTGTCACTTTAACTCAAAATAAATCTTCTTCAAACTGTGAAACCTGTGTCGACATCTAAATATTTAAATTATTCGCTTTAAAAGTGTACCATAAACCCTCCCTTGAAGTGGTATGGCCCAATAGCGGAATAATATCAAGAAGTGATACGGTTGTCATCACTCCTTAGCAACCAACATTGTATGAGTACAGCAAGGGGCAAGCAAGGTCGATTTCAGTTGATTTCGTCGCTAATTTCGGAATGTCCCTATGAAACACTTATAACCAAAGCATGCATGTATGATAAATAGGGTATTACACCAAGTTTGGGCGATACCGCGTCTTATTCTCGTAATGTGTCCGCTTTTGACTCGTTGCTGTGTAACTCGTCAAAATACTGACACATCACTCGAATACGACGTGGTATCGCCCAAACTTCGTGTAATAACTCCTAAATATCTTTCTAAAGAGTAAAGAAGTACTAAAAAGTCGTCCAGCTTGTATTCGTAAACTTAAACGTCTGCTGTCTCTTACATCAGGTTACACTGCTTTGCAGATAAGAATAGACAGTGAAGTTGTTCTAATTGTTATCACACTTGTGTAATTTGTTTGTAAAGTTGTTCCAAAACTTGCCTCAGAAGTTGCACTGACTTGTTGTAAATGCTATGAAAACCAAAGAGCTTTTAGGGACACATAATAAACACGCACCCGGGAGTACCCTTTGCAGTGCACTTCACATACACAGAATCGTATTACATTCCTTATATACCGCCACTCTGAGTTACACCGTATCACAGCCGAGTCAGATTCTAGTTGTCATTAGACTCTTGTTGCCCTTGCATCGATAGAAATTCCTTGGCAAAAAACCCATGATCTGCGGGAAAAGAGGTATATGTAAGCCAGAAGCTGAATGTGAGAAAGTTGTTGAAATGTACAGGGACGGAAAGTCAGGATATCTTAACATTATACACACAGACACTAATCAGTTCCTACTAGCAGACATGCCGGCTTTGTTTCTCTATCAATAATTACAGTGGAAGCCTACTGTGAAACAACACTGTCATACCTCTGTTGTTTGCCGCAACTTAACTGCAATTACTGAACCTGTAGTAAATTGTGAAACAACTTTACAAACCAATTACACAAGTGTGATAACATTCAGATAAATTTCACTGTCCATTCTTATCTGCATAGCACAGTAACAGAACACGGCGATAAAATGCTGAAATTTTAATGTATGTTTGAACAACCGTACAAGGCCACGGAGGTTAAACAAATGACAATGTTGATCATTGGATGTTGAAGCCAGAAGCCTGAATTTCATCAGAAGTGCACGCGTATGCCGCGCTGTCATCGGAGAAACGGAATATAAAACAAGAAGTACACTACTTGAACAAAAACAAACAAAACCACGGATATTACTCTAATTTTCATAACAAAACACAGTCAATACATCAGAACAAAGATAATTACAACAGAACTAAGAGAATTAAACAAACTGATGTGAACTTGAAAAAGACAAAACGCTAAAATTCTCTTCCAAAAGCAACCAATATTCGAATACAAAAGAAAGAAAAATTAAGTGATACACTTATATATGCGCTGAACTTCACAAAAGGAACAATAGCTTGAACTCCGAATCACATGAGCATACACAAACACTATCAGACAGAACCGTACATTAGACAGTCTAGCTTCCACACTTGAAGAACGAACTTCAATGGAACAACATATGTATGTACACGGACAATTTAACCAATCATTGCCTACGATTCACCGACCAAAAATGAATTTAAGCGACTGATGAAGAAAACTGGCTGTTGAAATAAACTTGGAAAACACAAATGTATTACTTTCTTTGCATTATAAAGAACATTTCGTTTTTGTCTGTATGCATTGTTTACAAAGTCCCCAGCAATAGGAATATAGAATGAATTGTCATAAACGCCGATTTTACTGAACAGTGTGTGAGTGGTTTGCAATTTTATTGTTATTTATTTCTGCACTTTTGCATGGACCTTTGCTGTCAAGTCATAAACTAAACTGTGCAAGTGACTCCTACGGTCAAAGGCAATTTAATATCGACAATGGGAAGCCATACAGCCTGATAATGTGTACGTTCACGGGGATGACAAACAAAGAACCGATCGAAGTCGAATACGGCGCACCGGGTAGATTTACATCGCAAAGGAAAATAGACTTGCTACAGTGTTCTATAGGCAGCTAATCTAATCTTTGGGTAATTAGTATGTATCGTACCAGTGTAGTGATGGCGCCAATACTGCGAGCTGATTAGTCGAGATATGAAAATAACCATGCCATATTAGCAATATAGAACATTCGCAACAGGCACGAATTATTAGCTTAAGTAAAATTCCCTTATTGACGTTTCATGCCAGAATTTCAATGTAATTTGACAGCAATAAACAACCACAGCCATCGGCATACCCCTCAGTTTTGAACAACATCTCGTAGTACGCCGTCGCTGGGCGTGGTTATTTTTTTCTTTTTGCTTCAGTGTATCGCAGAATACTATCAACGAAACATTAAGGGTTGTATCATCGTCAGCCTTGAATCCTAGTAATCGCTATGAAAGATTGTATTTTTCAGTATACTCAACAACCTGTGCTCATTTCGTACACAGTGATTGAAATTGTACCTTAATTTATGTTTATTGTTTCTGTTCAGCAAAGAGGTTCTAAGGATTTTTAGCTTGATATTAAATGAGATGTTTGTTTATAATTGTGCTAAGGAACTACAACTCCAGTTGAGACTACATCGAAAGAGACAACATCCACCGAAACTACCTCTGTGGAAACAACATCGGATTGGTGGCCTACTTCAACGGAATGGCCGACATGTGAGTGCTTCATACAATGACTTAATAGTCGTTTTGGCATAATGCGTATGTTTAAGTCATTTAACACAGGGTACACCAAAATCGATATCAAATGTATGCCAAGCAATATTTTTAAGGTCAAGCCAACTGTTTCCACATTTTCGAGATCTAAAGACGTGTCTGTCCCAAGAGTCACATAATATTCAATTAATTAAACTAATCGCAAAGCCTCCCATGGCCCTTTCACTTACACCAAAGGGGACAAAATACTGAAAAATTATATATAGTCTTTTTTGTTGACTTCCGAGTATGGCAATCGTAGAGTAAGGACGGTTTTTAAACTCGGGAGCAAAAGATATAAGGAACACATATTTGTGTAAAACTGAAAGGCTTGTGTAAAGTATCTCGTGTGCATGCTGAAGCTGCATTATGACCTGAGTATGTAAGCTGGAATGACTGTAACCGGAAAGTCATTTCTCTTAAAGGTGGTTACTCTCCGACATTTGAGATATATTGAGCAATATCTCCAGACTTTCTCTATGAAAGAGGTGGAAAAGCAACAATTTAAGTTGCAAGATCAAAAAATAATATATCTGAAATTCAGAGAAATCGAAAGATTTTAAATTCTTGAACCATTTCAAAATCGTCATTAAATGGCACTTCATACTCTATATGTCAGATTTTGGATCGTGCGTCGGACACTGTGGTCTATCTGATACTTTCTGTTATTGCGATTTAGTTTGTGAATCGCTTGGTGATTGCTGCCCAGATTACATCGAAGTCTGTCCACGTAAGTATACTCTAACAACTAAGAAAAATTGCCCTTAACTTTTGTGGTAAGGCAAATTGTACTTCAGGTGCAGGTGTTCGTACTCCCAAAGTGATTAAATCGGCTCCACGCAATTAATTGGACAATATGCAAAACCGACTGACGTCGATATACCAGTATGTCGTCTCGAAATCCACAGAACTATATGTATATGTGTGTTAAATATTCTACAAATAAACAAATACTTATACTGCCCGCTACAGATGTATTGAAGCCTTTGAAATTTCAATTTACAGCGAACGCTTAAATGTATTTACTTCCTACTGTTGAATATCATTTTGAATGTTAACGCTAGTCCCATTTTTTCGACATTTTTTAACGATGATACAATAATATCAACAATAGTGAGAGGCATATACAGGTTTTGAGTAAGGTTATGTTTCATTTGCAGATTTGGCAAAATTCCACTATTAGGGGACGTATAAACGTGATGTTTAGACCAATAATGACGAAACTTGCATATACTTCAGGACTTTGATGATGGCTCAAATAATAATTTATTACATGCCTCGATATGAGCGCAAAATTGTGCATTGATTTGAATAGGAACATCCGGGGGGTTAGCGGGCCGATGAACGATGTACTGACCGGTTCCCATGGTTACCCGGTCCAGTGATGCCCTTCGACGTTTTCGATGTCAAAGTGGACGCTTAACGCTAGATGTAAAATATCCATGCGTGCACTGCTATTTTGACTTTCATCAAACTATGTATGATGCTGGTCGATTATGGTAAAATTGTTTGAAAATGCCCTGCATGTAACTAGATGTCATTTAGCGTTAACTTTGGAGAGGCATGTAATAAAAATATTATTGCCTGAATACATGGGTTTATGTGCCCTCGCAGCAAAAGACAATTTGCCCTTCTGGCGTCGGGCAAATTGTCACCTGCTCTCGGGCACATACACCCATGTATTCAGGCAATTATATTATTATACATCTACCATCGAGAACAATAGAATTTAGCGTGCGCTAAAAAACCGTACGGAACGCGCGCCCGTTCCGTAACACGTGCGGTTTCAAGGTGCCCCATTCCCAGAGGCTGTATCTGCGCGTTCACTGTAGAACGGTTTCAAGGGACCCCTTGGACGAGTGCCAGAACAAGTCTCGCGCGCGCTCTGTACGTACGTATGTGTGTAGTCTGGCAGAGACCCTGCGATTCGCGTTCGTTGAACACGCGCGCGCCCTTCAGAGACGCGACGCGAATCCCAGGGTCTGGACGTTCTTGCAAGCGACCGGTCGGATTTCTGCCTGATCCGGGTACTTTATAGAACTCCACACATCCGTTAATCAAAACAAAAATGACAGGTAGCATAGCCAAATAAATTAAAAATGAAAAATAAAAACATACCGCGTATATAGGTCTACCAGCTACTAGTATATATTCTCTCCGCCCAGTTAGATAGGTGTTTCTTTTGACGTCACTACCCTTATGAATATTCATATCCTTGCAAGAACTGACAGTCGCTGTGTCTGGCAGCGCGTGCTCACAGCTGCACAGCGTAGCCTTCGAATGCAGGCCCATCGTGGGCGCGCACAAAACAAGGCACAGCGACTGTGGAGAGTCTAGTATGTGTGTAGTGCACACACTCCAAAACTTGCAGAAGCGCGTCCGAGGTAGCGTTCCACACTGGCGCGATAAAATCGGAAGAAAAATTGTTGACATTGAACGAAAACGGTCACTACTCCGCAATTTTGATGCCCCGATCAGGAATGTAAGATGTATAATAATAAGGTTATTACGAAAATACCGCAAAGGATGCACTCGGACATTGGCGCCGCGCATCGCCCTCATAATATCTGATGGAACTCGGCCAAAGTTGCAGCTGTGTATAACTCGTGACACCTGTAGAATGTTTATACAAAATCCCATTAATATTTCCTTTATTTTACGTCATAGGCATATAAGTTTGAGCTAAAACTTCCTTTTACCCGCAAGTATATAAAAGCATTTGGCCCTTAAGACCGCATTTCAGCTAGTGTGGGAACCATACATGCTGACCATTGTGTGTTGTTAGTATATAATTACCAGTGTGCCATTGACATTCTGCATCTTTTGGGGGTTTCATTAAACTTGTTTGTGTTTTTGTGTCTACGTTAATACAGATGGTTTAAAATGCTGCAAAGTGTTATCTACAACATATCAAGGAAGCACTCTTCCAGCGAACCCTTTTTTTGAGATATGACCTCTATAAAATCACAACAGCTGACCCTCTCATGAATGGTGTAGTTTTTACTTCTGTCTTTCTTATACTATAACTTCAGCATAATCCTTTGGTAACCGAGACCTGTTTTAAGAAGTTAGTCTGACCTAATATCTAAATAGTTAAGAAATACGACAAGGTCGCCCAGCTTATATTCTTAAACTTAAATGTCTGTTGTCTTTTACATCAGGTTAATAGAATACGTTGATAAAAACTTGAAATGCTGAAAGTTTAACTTTTGTTTGAACAACCGTACAAGGCCACGAAGGTTAAACAAATGACAATGTTGATCATGGGATGTTAGAATTTTATCAGCAGTTCACGCGTATGCGACGTCTTCTGCGCTGTCATCGGAGAAACAGAACATAAAACAAGAAGTACACTACTTTAACAAAAACAAACAATACCACGGACAGTACTCTAGTTTAAAGTAAAGAATAATATATGGTTTGATACAGGTTAAAGTGTAAGCTTTAATATACTATATTTTGTTGCGAGTTTGAATATCATTTTGTCGGTTTCACTTTTTTCAACTGTCGTGAAATAACCAATGAAAATCTAGCAGGGTACAGCAGGATTTGAAAGGTCTTTACTATTGCTGTATTTTTGTAAATTTTACAAATACATATATCGATATTTAACTTTTCTAAGGGGTCAGTCAAAATTTCTCTGTCAGAGAGGGGGGTTACTCAAATTCATCATGGTTGGCAGGGGATGCTTGAAATTTCAGAGTTTCCTATGAAATTCCCCCGACCCCCCTCCCTCCCCAGACCGTAAATAATGACGACTCCCTTAGATCGATTGCCCGAACTTTTGGTTTTGTGTTAACTTGTCTGCATTGTAATACATTTCGGGTGAATACTAGCGCCTACTTTTCGGTGTTTGACCATATGTTGTGGAAGGCTGTTTCGAAAAATACCACATTTCATTTCTCTGTTTTTAGCCTTTCCCCAGTTATTCTTTCAAATACAGTGCTCAGCGACTGAAGTTGTCCAGAACTAGTAGTTGTCGTCGGGCCTTTCTTACTCAATTTCAAGCCCCAGAACATCATTAGAGTGGAGAGCTGGGAGCCTTCTCGAGCAAAATAACTACTTAGTTGGGATCAGCGAATTGGTAAAAGATGCTTGGGCCTTTTCCTTGATTTAAATTTGGGTCTGAAATAGAATGGGAAAATAAAGCCGTGATGGGTTTAACTGTGGTTTAAAATCTTCTCGGAGTTTTAAAAATGGAAACAAAGACGTGGATAGTGAACTGCTGAGATACTGGTGGGACTTGAAATGAAAGGTAAAGGTATAGATAGTGGTTTCTTTCTGGAAATGGCTGTTGGAGCCCCATTAGGCAAATTAGATTTGGAGAAAGGATGGGGCGTTATTTTGACGTTTCCTGGGGTGTTGCATTTACTCCCCCTGCTGCTCACTCAGTCGCTCACTCCTGGAACTGTTCGTCACCTATCAACCACCAATACATTATATTATTTTAACAGTAGTAGAACTTAGCGGTAGCAATCAAGTTTAGAGAAACAGAGCCACTCTCTCTGTCTCCATCACTTAAAATTAAAAGTACCTGCTTCACAAGCAATTCTTCGTACACAAACCAGAATGAAGGTAGTTCAGAAATACTTGCGATTGCCCGTATTAATATTATATGGGGCACAGCCCTGTGTCGCGCAAGAGATTAAGATTAGAAATTTTCTTTCCGGCTAAAGATTCATAGTCGACGCATATATGGTCAATAACAGTATGAGTAGGACCAGCGTGAAGAATAAATTCAAACATCCCGTTTACCCTTGATGAAAACGCTTCACTCACGCTATGTCAGACCCGAGCAGGTATAGATTTTCTGTTCAATCTGTCAAAAAGTTGGACATAAATTGGCGATTTTACCATGATAACAACACATTGTGTTTGATAAGGGACGTATTGTGCCGTCATTATTGTTGCGATAATAATAGACGAGCGATCTGTCTATAAACCAGCATTTTGTATCTAGTGATTGACACAGAGGGCGCTCTTCTAAACCTGAACGCTGATCGTCTTCAAATTCAATCGCAGCATTCTTTGTGTTATTCCTCGTTCAAGTGGCACCACATTTTCTCTCTTTTTCTATTTTTAGGCGTAATAGTAATGATATTTGATATCAGTGACGAGGTGGAGAGTACTGGCTACAGGCAGTGATATATTTGATATCGTGTTTAAAAATAATACTTTGCATTTTTCGTATTTGTTTCTGTCACAATTGCTCTAAGGGACGTCACAACAGTGAGGACGGTATTTCACGGGATTTACGTATTCTTCGTAACGTAGTTGAGTCTCTAGCAAAATGAAAGTAAAAGGTCGAACGTTTATGGCATAGCCCCCCACCCCTCACTGATCTCGAAACTTCTGGAGTTCTTTTGTCTCGGTGCGCAGAATGGGTAAACAACAGTCCCACCATCATGGGGCTGGGGGACTGTGTTTATGGACATACCTGTTGGCAGGAAAAAAGCGTTCAGGTGATAGTCACGCCATTGAACACCGTGACGGTCAAATAAATGTTCACTTCCACCCAGACAATCTCTAGCTGCCACGCCCTTAATGTAGTGATTAAATTAGCAATCAATCATATCTTGTTCTCAGGGGTACTCATAAACTGTGGAGTGCCACCAAACGTCCACTTAATGGAGCTTTCTTCGTATATCTACCAAATTATATTCTAATTGTACATAAAGAAGCATTAAAATGTAGGCCTAAATGATATAAATACATGTATTCTAACTATTGTTCAAGGAATATTGAAATTTCCAAAACATTATGCTCATGTAAATAAAAACGAAGCAAGCTTTCTTTTCACGTATGATATTACCTAAAATTAGAATAGGAAATGTTAATGCTTAACTTTAGACTTTTGTGTTTTCTGTTAACGAAAATGTTCCAAGAATCTACGTTATATGTGTTTTAATGACTTAGGAATTGTGAATACCACTGCAGAGACAACAAGCTTGGACACAACAGCCGAGGAAACAACGTCGGATTCCTGGCGTAAGCAATATTGTTCTTAAGGTCAATTTAACTCTTCCTACATTTTCCAGATCCAAAGACTCCTCCAGCCTAAGAAATGTTCCAAACAGTAAATAGCTAAACTATAAATTCATCTCCTTGATAAAGTAATGGCAAAAGAACAAAGAAAGGAAAAGTGTATGGACCTTAATATCATAATACCATATACTGTTCATTGCAATGTACTGCAAGGATATGAGGGCGCCATTGTACAAAACTGTAAGCGACGCGTCCGAAGTTTTCACCATGCAAACATTGTTGAACTGTCAGGTATTACTATATGTCGTTTGAATTCTTTAGAGACTCGCTGTAATTGTTTACGATATTTACCAAATTGTGGATACTAATTAAGCATAAAATTTTGGTCTTTTCTCGTTTGCGACGCTTTAAATGAGGCTAGAGCCTGTTTTGTATTGTTTTATTTCCAAGTGTTGCTAAAACAATCATTTGATTTTAGTCTGAATTCTGTTTTCTTATTCTCTTTTCTACAATTATACACTAACATATGAAGTAGTTTAAGACATTTTACAGTACCGACTCAGGAATTGGTAATTTATATATTTAACAACATTTCACAATTAGAGAATAATATAACCGCGAGAATAACACGAAGGTGGCGAAACTTGCTACATGTTGGCTGTTTCACTTCAAAGCATAAACTCACAAATATATGTGTGTGTGTGTGTGTGTGTATGTGTGTTTGTGATGACTTGTAGTTATGTTCCATAGACTGTAAACCTGCACGTCTTTAACTCCGTCTAAAAAATTGTACACGTTCGCTCACTATAAACCTACACGTCTTTAACTCCACCTAAAAAATTGTAAACGTTTGCTCATGTAAACATTTTTTCAATTGTTTACCTGTATGACATTGAATATTCTCTCGAAAACTCGACACTCGTCTTTCCAGCAAGCACGGATACCATTTCTACTCACGATGAACAATATATGTACACCACACCTGATGGGTATGCTACTACCACACCAGTATATGACAAACCTGGAAGCAGTCGTCTGCAACTTTCCACAGAACAAACTACTAGACTACTTGAGCGAGTGACAACAAGTGAAACAGTAACGACAGACACTACGCAGATACCTGGTATGTATATATGGGTTTTTAACCCCCATATTGACAAAGTATTTTGCGAATAATTTTATCAACGCGGATGTTATGAGAAAAAAACACACAGAAGTGATCTCCACTTTAATATATTCAATATAAGAGTACAATTAGTTACATGTATGTAGACAGTGTGGTTGTTATATTCCATTTGTCTAACAGCAACAAAACATTTGCTTGTTCATCTTTTTACTTTCCTATATCAGAAATGATTCCTAACGAGCGAGTATTTAACAAAACAATGCACCACCCGTCGAAAACTTATGTGTTTGCCTTACTTATCATTCAATTACTATGAACGATTTTTCGCATTATTGACAATTACTAATTCGCTATGTTTAAATGTTTGTACTTTAGATCTTGCATATTCTATAAATCTGCGAATTGTAAACTCAACCTCAAGAAGTGCAACCATTGCATGGCAAGATCAGTTTCGAAATGGCCGCCAAGTTGAAATTCTAGACTACCAGGTCAGATACACTGCCGACGGAGAAACCCGAATGTTGTACTCTTTATCCTCCCACTCGACCGTGATATTAATGGATTTGAGGCCTGGCACGCAATACATGGTATCTGTTACTGGAAACACTGTTATTGGAAGCAATACAAGCAACCAAGTCCAGTTTGTAACCGGTAAGGTTTTGAACATTATATGTATTCTCTGCACAGGGAATGCGTCTCAGATGCACTCTTCGCCATTCTATTTTCGCGAAAATAGAGTTTAATTTTGCTGAGAGAGGTAACAGAAGGTATGGCCATTCTGAATTTCAAATATCGGCAAATTTCAGGTAATTTGTTTCTCTTAACCTTAATCTGCGTGTTGACCTCTCATTTATATTCTTGATTTTGATAAACAATGGTTTAAAGTTTCTTGAGGAAGTGTAAACAAAAGTTTTAAATCTTTCGAATACGAGGCGCTTCCCTTGTCATTAATATACTTGCACATAATATGTACAAAAGGCCCGGATGATCCTAGACACCCACATGCACTCATTTTGTAATGAAGCATGCGAGAACAGCACTGAATTTATTCTGTTCGTTTGAAAGTTCAAAAGACGATGACCCGGCGAGTGATATGTCATGGTCGATCATCAGGGCAACCATTTCCTAAAAAGCATAACTGTGAAATGCAATCATTGTTTATCAGCAAAAATGTATCATGTTTCCTGCTGAGAATTCTCAGCCGGCTATGGCTAACGGCTATGTTCAAAACAACTTGAGCTTATCTCAAAATGTTGCTATGGACAGAGAAAAATGGACTGAGTTGGTCATTTATACTGCACAGTACTAGTTAGTGGATCCCTCTCTCTCTCTCTCTCTCTCTCTCTCTCTCTCTCTCTCTCTCTCTCTCTCTCCGAATTATCTTAAAACTGTTGACAGATCCCGAGCCTCCATTATGGATTGACGTCATCGACTTTGATTCACACAGTATTCATTTGTGGTTTCAAGTTGGTTGGTCGAAGTATGATTTCTTTAAAGTCGCAATTCAGAGGAAATCTGGTGGTGACTATGATGAGGTCGATACTACCTCACCAAAGGTCACACTAGAACAGCTTGTTCCGGAGACTCTCTACGAAATAAGTGTGAAAACCGTGATAAACATCGGTAGTAATACCTTTGAAAGCACCAAATCGACAACTGTTGTTAATGGTACAGGTAGGTTTTTTTACATCTACAAATTCCCTGGTATTGCCAAAACTATAAAGTAGTAGCAATAGTGTACCCCTCCCGGCCCATAATGGACTCAAGCAAACTTTCACTCCACAATGTACTTTGCTCGCCTTGTGCATTATGACGTGCAAAGCTAGCTGTCGTCCATTATGGACCGGCATACAATATTGCTTAATCTATCGTATCACATCATGACATGCCAAATTTTATCATATCGTCTCATATCATACCGTACCATGTCTTTACATACAGGTCATATCGTGTAGTAACATGTCATCATGTCATTTCACCTACGTTATACAATATTATATCATTTCATTTCATCAATTATATGTGCACACAAATTTTATTGTAAAGTTTGTTAAACCATACATTTTACATTAAACTGTTAAATGGTGGTAATCAGTCCTCTATAATAATAAAAATAGGCGTGTGTCATAGTGTTTCATGGCGCTTGCTACATCATATCATAGAGAAAGATAGATAGAGTGGCAACGGGTATTGTTTAAGGCGTGAAGCGGTTACGTAACCCATCCATGTTCGCCTCGCCTAAGGTTGCTCTCGCCTCTCTTTTCCGAAGAGTGCCGACCATGAATCCTTCGGTAGTTTTCGGATTTTCGCCAATTGTTAAAGGCCAGGGACTTGATACCCGGGATCAAGTTAATGCCGTTCACCTTTGACATTCACGGGCGGGATCGAATGTTTATGTCTTTGCAAATTACGGTCACGATTAGTGTGCACAGGAGGTTGTAAACAGGCCAATGTGTTGACATGCAAACAACAGATTATACGTAACTGAATATAACGGCGAGACCAGTACACTGAGAAACAACGTTTCGTGAAGCCGCGGTGCTTGTAGCAATAACAGGTGTACTTCAACGACTTCAACTGTAATGACAAAGGTACAACACCACGCCACCGCTGCAACTAACGACGTCATTACGAGGGCTTGACAATTTTTTTTCCACTTCACTCGTCCGTCGGACAAGTGGATTTTCAATTTCACTTGTCCTCACAACTTGTCCTCCATTTGTAATAATCAGGACCAAAATACTTGCAGCGAATTCCGTAGCCGCTTTCAGGGCTTTCTTATTTTAGTAATTTTCGCCGATGTTGACGCGGATTTTTCTCAAAAGTTCACATTGAAGTAGCCCTGCGTATACGCGTACGGTCTGTGTGTTCCCGGCGTTATACGTCCCCCATCATCACAAGAGGCTGTATAACGCCGGGAACACACAGACCTGTAGGCTGTACGCAGGTCAAACATCAATGAAGGTACATACATCCGGGCATATCATACATCGGCTTCCCGTGTTTGGCAAGCATAAATGCCGTCGTAAAAAGATTGGTCAGTTTCTGTCGCTGGTCGTCGTCATTCGGTTCACGCATTGCGAGTGCATGCGATCAGGGTGTTGGCAAGTGAAACCGTATCGGGCTCAGCGGGACCCACAAAATTTCCACAATCATTGTCCCCGTCACGATCTCATCTGTGATGCACCAAACAGTCCAAATGCGGTTGACTATTACGCGTGAGACCTTATCGATTCAACGCGAAACATGCCGCATCCGTCAAGAAAAGCATTTCGCTTTCCCAGTGGTTTGGGGTATTTGAGACACGATGAACAAACATTTTGGAACCGTCATATTTCAAGGCCACATATGAAGGCCACTGTGCTTTCCACTTCGGGAGATAACATATACGGCGTTTTTCCTCATCATAACGCTTATGTTTAGATCTTTTGTCAAAAAACATCGTTCTAATCATCACATCGAGTCGTCCATTCTCAGACGATCCCACTCACGCTGGCCCTCGTGGTGCCGTCGTAAATCATCACAATGTCGTTTCTCAGAGTTACACAATGCCCTTCGTCGTAAACAACACACCTCTTTACGGCAACAGCTTTGCTTGACTTGTGCGTAGGTCTACGCACAGGTCCAGTAGCGTAATTTGTGATGATTTTTTCCTATTTTTATCATAAAAAATAATTATGAATATTAATAAATTATTAATGTGAATGTTACAGAATATTAAAACTTTTTTACACACAATGTCGTCTACTTTGTGTAAATGCCATCTGGAAACTCCATTTTTTTTATAATTATGATTTTAATAAATTATGATTATGATTAATAAAGTCATATTTTACACATTGTAATGTGCTTATGTGAACAACCCTCTGGAAACCCTCATACAGTTTCACAATCTATTCCAAAATATACAAGTGACACCATTGCCCAGGTTCAGTCTACGGCGAGAGTTACCATTGCCCAGGTTCAGTCTACGGCGAGAGTTACTACACAGTGTATATAAAGAGAAGGTAGCCAGCTCCACTCGACAGTAAACTGACATACCCATGAATTACCTCCGTTTTCTTCACTTCTGCATGTTGATTCTCAAATTTCTCCCGGTGTTGGCAAGTCCATAAATCAGCCATCAAATCTACCCAGTTTCGACCACTTAGACGGAAAACTTGTGAAGTTTGGGGCTGCGAGAAGGTGTATATCGCCAATGAAATGATGCTGTATTAGCGGAATCGACAGCATCCGGGATCTTTTAGGGCCGTTTGCGAAATTTGAATGTAGCCGCCAAGCGGGGCCGAGGGCGGAGCCATGATTTAACGTTATTAGATATGCTGACATAATTGATCGTACGGCCAATGAACGCTCGTGACCTTTTTACACATGAAAATTACACTTACACTGTACGATTACTTCATGGTCTGTCCATGGATGTAGGTGCCTCAACGGTCCAAGCTATGTACGTGTGATTACAAACGGATGACGGGTTGCAGATGTGTTTGTTTATGATAGATACCCGGTTGACCTTGTGAAAATATGTCAAGTTCAGCGACTTGGCGAGGAGACCTCAAACAGCGTACGTACGTACAAACACGCAGTCACCTCCCAATTGAAGTTGTGATTTTCAGAGATTTACAATAGTTTTATTACAGAGCTTCCATTAACGCAAAATCCTGTGTATTTCAAGCATATTATTACTTTGAAGTACGCAAAGTAAAATGACGTCTGCGTAATCCGATACGCATTAAAAAGCGCAGTCTCTGTAACAAAGACATGAGCACACGTAGTTTCCCTCCATTGTAA
Source organism: Ptychodera flava (assembly GCF_041260155.1). Lineage (NCBI taxonomy): Eukaryota > Metazoa > Hemichordata > Enteropneusta > Ptychoderidae > Ptychodera > Ptychodera flava. The sequence continues at coordinate 34,062,311 of NC_091946.1, read as the reverse complement.
AGTTTATCCAGGACTGAAAATAAATTGTTCGCTGATAAAAATGTTCATAATTTAGTAATATCTGTCCTAAATCTTTTCAATCACGTTTTCTTTCAAGTCTGTACCAATAAAAATGTAACAAGGTCAATAAAGTTCGTCGTTATTGCAAAAAAATGGTTTTTTTTCCGCTGCGCCCAATGCATACTTGTAAACCCTGAAGATCTCCTGGTCGAATATCAAGTTTAAGTTAATGCTACGTGGACTTAAAAATTATAGTTTTATGCCGGTCTGCAAACTTATTCCAGAATATTGCGAAATTGGCCATAATTGCAGCCGTGATTCCAGTCTCATCTGTCCCGTGTGCAGTACCCAAAATAGGATTACAACATCGAAACGTAGTTGTCTGAGTGACGATGCCATAAATGATCTGATGGTGATAACCATGGAAGGCCCGAGACTAAGTAAGTGAATTTGACTTCAGAGCAGCGATGATAGGTCAGGCAGCGAAGGCAATAGTGGGAAGTTGTAGTCTAAATAATTAGTAAGAAATGAAAATCGTCGACAGAAAATTGAACAGAACAAATTGTGAAACTAATATCAAAGAAAAAACATTGTCACTGATGTTGTTTATTGAACACTTTAGGCCTATTCATTGACTTTTGAACCGGTACGTTTTCGATATCGCGTAGACAGCTGTTATATATAGGTACTTACATGAGTCATGTTGTACGCATTTTTGGTACATTTTACGCAAATAGAAAAACAATTTGCGAACAGCCTTACGCAGATTTGGAAATCCTAACCGAAGCTCTGCAGTTTTATCACACTCAGAAACTGAAGCGAGGACTTTCTGTGTCTTTGGGAAAAACAATTGACGCTACACACGGATGCAGTAGGGTCTATGGAAAAACACACTAAAATTTTGAAACGAGAACGGGCAAGAAAATGTGAGCAAGTTAGAGTAAGCCTGGAAGTGCTAGTCGTGTTCCTTGCTATTCAAGGTATTTGTGGGTACGATGTGCACATGGCGGAGGTTCTTCGGAAATAGGTGGATACCGTGGAAACCTAGCTGTGATATCGCAGCGGCGAACGCGTTCAAATCAAAGGTCACCGCCACGGCGAAATATCACTGCAATCTATATTGAGCTGCCTGCCGCGGTGTTTGTTCAGATGATGCTGTCCCCGTTTCGCTGAAGCTACCACCTCCATTGATCGCATACTCAGTAAGCTGCTTTGGAGCAACCTTACAACTGTTATAAAGTTCGAAAAATACATCGTCCAACTAGAGAAATGAAACTCATTCCACGTTTTGATGTTGATCAGAGACATGTACATTCGGGTCAACTGATGAGAGGTCTTATCAAAGGTCACGAGCGTTCATTGGCCGTACGATCAATTATGTCAGCATATCTAATAACGTTAAATCATGGCTCCGCCCTCGGCCCCGCTTGGCGGCTACATTCAAATTTCGCAAACGGCCCTAAAAGATCCCGGATGCTGTCGATTCCGCTAATACAGCATCATTTCATTGGCGATATACACCTTCTCGCAGCCCCAAACTTCACAAGTTTTCCGTCTAAGTGGTCGAAACTGGGTAGATTTGATGGCTGATTTATGGACTTGCCAACACCGGGAGAAATTTTGAGAATCAACATGCAGAAGTGAAGAAAACGGAGGTAATTCATGGGTATGTCAGTTTACTGTCGAGTGGAGCTGGCTACCTTCTCTTTATATACACTGTGTAGTAACTCTCGCCGTAGACTGAACCTGGGCAATGGTAACTCTCGCCGTAGACTGAACCTGGGCAATGGTGTCACTTGTATATTTTGGAATAGATTGTGAAACTGTATGAGGGTTTCCAGAGGGTTGTTCACATAAGCACATTACAATGTGTAAATATGACTTTATTAATCATAATCATAATTTATTAAAATCATAATTATCAAAACATGGAGTTTCCAGATGGCATTTACACAAAGTAGACGACATTGTGTGTAAAAAAGTTTCACATTAATAATTTATTAATATTCATAATTATTTTTTATGATAAAAATAGGAAAAAATCATCACAAATTACGCCTACTGGACCTGTGGTCTACGGAGCGGAAATAACGCTCTGGCTCGCGAAAATGCACAATGCCTTGTTTGCGCTAGTGCAAATAGTACCGTAAAATACTCATATTTACAGCGATCACTCCACAAACTATCTGCCAAAAAAGTTTGTCTACCTCGCGAGGCCGCATAAGTGATTTTGAAGTACTGCACGGTCGGCAAGTGAATCTTAGAAGAACGTCACAAATGTATCTAAAAAAGTCAGTGATTGACATTTAGTTTGTGTGAATTACGACAACGCAGATTGGGCGACACGTGCACAAACCGCAACTTAGGTTCGCGTTGATTGCGCCAGAAGTTGTGTCCATGGCAATGGAACAACACACGATGTCGTTTAGGTCATCAAAATGTTTTAAAACGGCAAGACGATAATAGGCCTAATAATACTTTTCACGACAGAAAAATCTAAAAGAACTTGAATCTGAACTTTAAATGACTAGTTCTGTGGAAGAAACGATCGGAAATAGCGGCGTGTACGACGTCTACTCTACGCGAGAACGCGCTATGGCATACTTGCAGTCACAGGGGCTCGAGCTGGGTAGTCTGCTCTCTTTTCGGCTCGATCTATCGATCCCGTAGTCGACATGCGGCACTGCAATCTAAATGGGTGTTTTAATAGGTGGGCATATCGACTACGGGATCGATAGATCGAGCTGAAAATCGATCTATTTAGCAGACTACCCAGCTAAAGAGTGCCTGTGCATGCGGCTAGGCTCTGCACTGCGGTCGCCCCATCTAATTACATGGCTGTGCGTACCTAACATGTTGACATCGCAAACGTTTACCGATTCACACCTGTATCGCGTCCTTTTTTGATTGACAGCTTGCAGACCTTTGTTGTGGCCGCTTGCCACGCAAGTTGAAGACAAAGAGAAATACATTCATCGACCAAAATCACCTTTATTTATGCTCAAATCAAAAAAATATATATATATATTCAATCACTAGACATTCATAGTTAGGTACATGTGCATGGACGCCTAAGTTTCTTCGCCTGTGACCATTTTGGCATGGTTTTTACGGAGCGATCGAGCGTGACGCCACCCAAGCCACGCTTTGCATAAACTAACTCCAACAGGGGAGGTTGCTATTTATACCCAGCCCTGGCCTTTAAGCTTAAGTATGTTCGGCAAAGTTTGTGTTGTTGTTGTCGTGTGGTGCTGAGCAGAATTGACGTGCTGGCGAAAACGGGAGTGTTTTGAGCTTCAGGAAAACGAGTTTTACCGTTTTAAAAATTCCTCTCATATTTTTATGAATATATAATGAGTGTGTTTGCACCAAATTTGAAAGTCTTTTATCGATACTGTCTGGTTTTACTCAATGGTTTACGGTCAGTCGTACTCTTTTACACGTGCGTCAAGGAAGGACATGTTTATGAAAATGCTGCCGTGTTATGTTTTGATTGGCGTGAAGCAGTGTTTCTGGCCTGAGAGCTCACAAAGTAACTATGGTTGCTACGCGACTGGCAGTACGATGCCATCTCGTCGTATTTTTCGCATAATCTCGTCTAATCATCAACCACAAACAAAGCCTCCAAAACGTTTAACACCTTTGGAGCTCATTTTAATATGAAAAGCCAATAGTCTACCGAGACGACCATGGAACAAAAGGCATGCAAGTGTTGCTACTCTGACAGAGTTTATTGTTAGCGTGCGTCACATTGTCATTTCCGATCATACGCTTCCTCACATTTTAACTTAACTCACAAAGACCTCCTACCTGTCGTCCGCTGAAACTATCCAGTAATACAGTGTTCAATTTCGGTTCCAGCTCCCGACTATTGTGCGTCCGACCCGTGTCCAGGAAGTACCACCTGCATTAGTTCTTCTGTCGACTATTTCTGTAACTGTCCATCGGGAGATGCTGAGCAGTGCTTGCAGAAATCAGGTTTGTACAAAACGAGATTGTGCCCGAAACTGTACAAAATTAATGTAGATTAATTCATTTCTATGGAGAGGTTTTCAAAATACTTTGTGAAGTCAAATGATCAAATTATTGTGTTTTATTCTGATCCTGATATTTAATACAGTTTTCCAAGGGTAGTTTATCTCTTCACACAATGTACTGTCAGTCGCTTACTACTATGCATTGACGGCACATAAAGGTTATGTCTGGATGTAACTGATCGATGCGGCTTTTATAGTGGAGATATTTTGAAAGCAAGTCCAAAAATCAACAGTTATTATCTCAAAAACTTTAAATAAAATCACTACCCAGAGGTCTAGGTGGCCTACATATCGATTCATTCCATTTTTTAGATGACAAACAAGAAAATTCAGTTCCCATGTCGTTCACACTCGAAAATGCTGAATACTCCGAAGAGCTGGCCGATCGGACTTCACCAAAATTTAGACAACTAGAAAAAGACATTATCGGAGAGGTGAGATAGCTTTTATTGCATTGATATTTATTCCCCTCTAAAATTTATTATTTGATAGCTCATGGGATCCTTCATAACCCCTGGTCCGAAAAGACAGTTCCTTTACGGGGAACAATGCTGGGGAACAAAGCGGCGATTGCCAAACCAAACGTGTATTGTAACTATTGTACTATTGTACTATGAGGCGACATATACCTGGGGCATTATGTGGCATTATGTGGCGTTATGTGGCATTATGTGGCGATACCTTTATTTCAAAATCAGTGAAAACAACGTCCCCCAGCATTTGTTATGAATGCACCCGATATGGACCTGACTAGTTCATGACCCACAACAGATCTAAGATCTAAGATCTAAGATTTTTTGTATTCTCTAGATCTTTCGCACTTGTATATATTATGTCTACATATTTCTGTTGAAATAAAATTCACTTTACTTCACTTCACAATTAATGTAATTAAATTCCCTTCACATATTCAACTGTCAATGTCATTTTTGCATATGTATACTTTTATTATCCTTAAGATAAGTCAGCTTTATGCTAACAATAGTGACTTCGAAAGAGTTGAAATAACAGAATTTCGGTGAGTATAAGTATTTATCAGCCCACGACCTGTTTTCAATAACATTTCTCGACGTGAGTTATAACTCTCGCAGATTCTCCGACATTACTGAGATAAGGGTTTGAGCTGCTGATGCTCTATACTTCAAGGTTTACTGTATAGATTGTAGCAGAGTTCGGTTTTGTAATTGTTGATGTTGCAACAACACATGCGGAAAATTAGTGGTTAAGAAAGCGACATCATTGTGGTATATGAATTATTTCTGCGCAAAATAAAGGACACGGGCTTAACATTTTAATGCACGAGGATGAGAGTACCTCAGTTTGAAGTTCGTAATTTTATCATTCAAAATGACATTTATCTTGGTAAGAGCATTGTATCAGATGTTTTTGTTTGTTTTGTTTTGCTTTTTATTTAACTTAATGAAAAACTTCCGGGTCAAAGAGTAATTTTGACAGATCTGAACGAGGCTTGATAAAAATAATCGTCGATATATAATTTCAGGCCTGGATCAATTGTTGTGGTCATGAATATCGTGTTGCATGACAATGCCACCGAATCTGCCATTGATAACGCTGTTGAAAGTGCGACGTCTCATCTGAGCATGAACGGCATCTTGAATTACACGACTTCAAATGTGACACGTCAGAAAGGTAATGGGAATAATGTCTCAGAATTAATCATAACGTACAATTTTATGTGTGACCCTTTTTCGCATATGCAAATGTGTGGTTGTATATCATAGAGTCATTTTTTGCACCATAGTGATAAAAATGCTGCCTGAATTGGTCGGACTGATGCACATATTAAGGTGGTATACACTACGAAAGCAGAAGACTTAATTTTTTGCAAAAACGTTCCTCAATGAAACTATTAACAAATGCCTTACCGAATCAAGAATAAAAAGCAGGCCACCATCCAAATTTTGGTACTAGAGAAACACATTACCTATTATTAACCGATATTTGAAATTCATAATGGCCGCCATCCCCGTGTTAAGTCTAAAACATTCCTCAATGAAACTATTAACAAATGCCTTACCCAATCAAGAATAACAAGCAGGCCACCTTGCAAATTTTGGTACTAAAGAAACAAATTACCTATTATTACGCGATATTTGAAATTCATAATGGCCGCCATACCCGTGTTAAGTCTATGAAGACAAATAAAATTTGCGATTTTCGAAAATCTAAGAGAGTTAAAAACTTTCGTACTTCACAAGCTTTAAAATGCGCCCCACAAGTGGTAGATCAGAAAAGAATTGTAAACATTTTAGAGTGCGAATATCTTAACTACCTTAACTGCAAAGAATTGCCAATTTATTTCTGAATGCAACGTAACAGGAAAAGGAATGGACGAATTTGATTTATATTGTGACATAAAGTGGTGTCTATCATTCCCGAGGCCACATTTCAATGTGCCTGCTGGCCCGGATATAGTGTGTAAACATGGTACTTATAAGATAGTTTTGTGGCTCTCTTCACGGCTCTGTATGAAAACGTTATTTATATTTTCATCATTAAAGCCGTGTGAGCTGTATCTTCTTGCATTTTGCTTACAAAATACTACCATTCCATCTTGTTAGACATGTTTTATTCCTATTTCATTCACATGTTTTTACATGTTGAGAAAATAAACAGCAGAATACTTTAAAATACGTCTATAACGTCATTTCATTTCAGACTACTGTTATGGTAAGCCTTGCCAAAATGATGGGATTTGTGTTTCTGGGTCTGCCGACTACGTATGTTATTGTCGAGACAACTATATCGGAAAGAGATGTGAACATGGTCAGTGAATTTGTAATCCACGTTTTTTTTTCTCAATGTTGAACGCAAAACCCGTTTTGTTTATTTCACATAGACGAAAATTTCTTGTAAAAACATATACAGACTATTGGTTACACTATCGAGTTAAATTATATATATATATATATATATATATATATATATATATATATATATATATATATATGTGTGTCTGTCTGTCTGTCTGTCAGTCTTTCTGTCAGTCTTCCTGTCTGTCTGTTTCAACTTTCAATCTAGCACTGCATGATTATTTGACATATTTGGTTCAAAGTAACGAGTATAGGAGGAAAAATTGAATATAACTGACAAGAAAGAAATGAATGTTGTACTTCGCCTAAGTGTTGAAAATTAACATGATTAATAATTCATAAATTGAGCGATGCCAGCTCCATTAGAAATAGATGTTTCCGCTGACACAAGAACTACCAGTTTATTTTCTTTACACACAGAGTATATTGCACTCGATAGAGGAAGTCTGACTTTGTGGTTCTTTGAGGGAGAGAAAGTGACAAACCCAATCATGGAGATACGATCTCTGGTCAGAAATCCGGAATCTGTTCTGGAATACGGGCTGAAAAACAGCGATGACAGTGTCTTCTTCAAATTGGACACAAAGAGGGGTCAACTGAACACAACACTTGGGAGTTTCGACAGAGAATCTCGCGAGAGTTACCTACTTGAAATCACTTTAACAGGACGTGCGTCCCGGTCTGTTCTTGATATCACTATTCATGTCAAGGACATTAATGACAACAATCCTGTTTTCCAGAATACGCCTTATTATTCCAAAGTTATGGAATATTCTCCAGTTGGGACACTGGTGACGACTATAACGGCTGCAGATCCAGATCAAAACAACGACCTGAATTATTCTCTCTCATCTGACAAAGGTTCCCTGAAGTACTTCTCGAACCTTGTGTCAGTTGAAAGCGAAACTGGTCGAGTAATTTTGACAGGCACCCTCAACAGGAAAATGTTGAAAGAAGACGGCTACCTGGTCGACAATGAGAACGTTGCCATACCGATAGAAGTGAGTGACGGGGCGACGAGCACGCGTGGCACAATATTTCTAGATGTAGTACCACTTTTTGTCAGACCAACTATAACGAGCAATGAAACCACAAGGTTACAGCTTTCACTGCCGGAAGACGCAGCAGTCGGATCCTTTGTAGCCAACGTTAGACTTCCTGAGAGCGATGACGTGGAATATACATACAGAATATTTAAAGCCGATAACTATAATAACTTCAGTTTCGCCGTCAATGAAACGTCGGTCAGTAGTGATAATATAACGCTATTAAACAGCATATAGTAGCTGAGACCTTTCGCAGTTTTTATACAAAATATTTACACAGTTCTGTAACCCTACCGGGCCACAGTGGACAAGAGGAAACTTTAAACAACCATAATGTACGAGGCAAAGCCGAGTACATTATAGAGTGCAAAGTTTGCTTGAGTCCATTATGGGCCAGGAAGGAGGTTCAGTATTGCTATTATATTATAGTTTTGGCAGGTAGAAAACATCTTGGGCTTCAATGCTGGATAATTGGATACATTATCAGTAGGCTAATAATCTTGGGGCGTCGTCACAAAATTCACTGATATTGCAATTCTGTAATATGATATGACATAACTACATTTAATTATTACAACAATGCAAAAGTAGCCTCTTCTAAGCAATCGTATGAAAAATCTTACCATCTATAGACTGAGCAAGCAAGCAAGACTGCTTTACCTTAGCTGCTTTGAATGAAATTCTCTGTTTGCCGTCCACGTGCTGGTAGATTTTCATATAAAATTAAGAAAACAAAAACAATGTTAACACTATTGCAAATAAAGGTATTATTTTTTCAAAAGAAACCAAATTAAAATGAGTTTATGCTGGATGATAGGTTTTCAAACATCCCTGGACAGCAAACAAAGACTTTTCTTTAAATGGCCTTACTCCCGTTTTACACTTGTTAACTTTGTGTGTTCGTTAATTCTCATTTGTAAAATACTTTTCACATTTCAGGGAGTGGTTAGGACGACGCAGACACTTGACAGAGAGGAGAGGGACGATTATGGATTTTACGTGTTCGCCCTCGACAACAACTGTCTGACCAGCACTGAGGTGAGTTCAAAATCTGAAAACGCCCTCTTTAGGAAATAGCAGTACGATTTTCGTACGATGCGTAGTATGACATCTTGTATCTAATTTGCCTGCAGAAAGATAATCATGTGGAATGTCTTTATATGTAAATGTAATTACCTTGGTCAATATCTGTCTATATCAATGTCTGTCTGTCAAACGGACAAATGGTGGGATGAATGAACGGGTGTCTATTTTTAACCAGATGTGAACTTAATGTGCTCACGTGTTTTACAACAGGTTCATTAATAGTAGTACGCTTCACAGAACAATCAGATATCTGTTACGTCATTATATGAAGCAGGTTTCATCAACTTTCGTACAGTACTCTCAGAGCTAAATCACTCATTACAAAACTATATTTAAAATGTAAATGAGCTATTTATTAACTTTACACTGCTCAATGCTTAATGGCACAATTAGATATCTATCAGATCAACATACGTACGACGTTTCATCATATTCAATGCTGTAATTTTGGTGTAATAGCAATAATTACAAAGTTCATTGAATATTTAAATGAACCTTCAATTAACTTTACACAGCTCAATGTTTCATAGCACAATTAGATATTTATTAGATCAATATCTGTAGCAGGAATTGTGTGCCGTAATTTCAGAGTTATATACCTAATTACAAAGATCATTAATATGCAAATGAACCCTTAATTAACTTGACACAACTAAATGCTTTTTACCACAGTCAGATATCTGTTGGATCAGTGTCTGCAGCAGATTTCATCAAATTTAGTGGATTTATTCCGGAGTTATAGGACTAATTACAAAACTTCATAAAATATGTTAATGAGCTATTTATTAACTTGACACTGTCCAGTGCTTCTAAGTACAATGAGATATATATATATATATATCAGATCTATCTTTGTTGTATGTATCATCAAATTAGGGGCAGGAATTTCAGACTTATGTCACTAATTAAAAAAAGTTCATTAAATATGCAAATGACCGGATAATTGACATGACACTCACAGCATCATCATAATGTTCTGACATTGTCATTTGTTAAAAATATTCATGAAATTTTGTGCAGTATTTCTTTTTATATGTTGATGCTGTCATTACTGTCTCCATTCGAAACCATTATATGAAAAAAAAAGATATGTCATAACTTCATTAATATGCAAGCAGCACTAACCAAAATCTAATCACTTCTTGCAAGTATCATATGGTACCCGTTTGTAACCTCTACAAATGTAATAATCTCCACAAATGTAATATCAACCACAATTGTAATAAAATCAACCGCAAATGTAATAAAACAGTCAACCATTAATGTGACAATCCGCAACCACAAATGTTATAAACCAATTAACCAGAAATGTAATAAAACTCAACCAGAAATGTAATAAACTTTAACTTGCATATGTGACCATTTGTTTATCAAAGCCCTGAGTAAATAATAAATTTATTAGGACTAGTGTAATATTACAACATACTTTCCTGAAACTAGGTTTCCTTTCCGAAACACAGAATAGAGTACTTTGAGAACACTATCAGAAAACGGCGAGGTACCGATCAAACCGTTAGATAATGGAAGTGGAACAGCAGTTCTAGACACTGATAATTACATAATAACAAAGCGTCAAAATAACTCGTCAACCAGTGATACCACACAAAGTTTATGACAGATGACTTGTGACCTCCACAAGTGTAATAATCTCCATAAATGTAATATCAACCATAATTGTAATTAAATGCACCCACAAATGTAATATGACCCATAAATGTAACAAAAATCAACCATAAATGTAATAAAAATACCAACCACAATTATAATAAATGGCAACCATAAATGTAATAAAAAAATCACCCATAAATGTAATACTTGTCAGCCATAAATGTAATAAATCTATTTTATCGTTGCAATTGATCTATGTAATAAGGAAAGCAACTCCACACATTATTCATTTCTTAATTGTTTGCGTTTAGTGTGTTTCGTATATTTGAAAGTGTATTTTGCGTTTCCCTGTTTTGTGTACAGAACTGATTGGCCATGGCGAGACACAGCTGTAATCTGAGTGTCAGTGCAGTCTCTACTCCAGAGTGGGGAAGACTGTATAACACTACGATCCTTTACCGCCGTTTTTTCGAAAATTGCCGTACTTTCTTAATCAGTCGCCTCAAATTCGTCTTCAGTGGATAAATTGTGTGGAATAATCGATAGATTGTCTGTATTCCTATGTTGTCTCACTTGAAGTTTGTTCCTTCACTTGGGATGCCAGGATGTCTAATTTTGCTCTACAGTGTTCAATATGATATTAAACTGGTCCAATAATCATTTCCATTCAAGGAAATATATTACCAGGTCCATGGGACAATTGTGATTTACAAATTGAAGTAGGACCATCCTGAACCACTGATAGTTGGTGGTGGTACCAAGTGTCCGGAATGGGTAAGCGTACCCTGCTAGCATGCTACACCCGTCAGGATTGGTCCCAAAATTGTCTAAATATTGTATGAAAAGATACAGGATATGAATCACTATAATAAGTCAAAGCCGGGAATGTTGTCGTTAATCATTTGAGTGACCGAGGTGTCATATTTGGCCACAATGTCGTCATATCGACCGTAGAACTTTTTGAAAGTCCTCACGAGTCTTTTTTGTTGTGTATCCTTGTCTCAGTAATTTTGATGCCAATGAGCTGTGTCTCAGTTGAAAATCAGTGCAGGAATCACAAGCCCTACAATACCTGAGAAGTTGAGACACGTACACACCATAAGCAGGTGCAGATGGAATATTACTTGACAAGTGGGTATAATTTATGATTTCAAAATCGAAATCATTCCTTTTCTCATACAGCTTAGAGTGTAGCCCATTAGTACCCACTTGTAGGAACAGATCAAGATATGAAGCAGAGTTCCTACCCTCTGTTGTTTCTTTTATTTCCAACTCATCAGGGTAGATATGATGTAAGTAATTTGATATGTCTGGATTGTCTAGACTAATCAGATCATCGATATATCTGTGCGTGTTGTTAAAACGCCTTGCAAGATTTTTAGACCCTGCTTTGTAGAGAGTATGTAGGAACTCTGCTTCATATGAATACAGAAATAAGTCTGCAAGAAGGGGTGCACAATTTGTACCCATTGGTATGCCGACGGATTGTTGAAATGTCATACCGCCAAACTTAACAAATATATTGTCGATAAGGAAATTAAGCATTTTAATATTTCTTCATCTGTGTATTTGTGCTGGGCATCCATGTTGTTACTGAAATAACCTGACCTATGTTTGATGGTAATGTATTGGTACCTTCTACTGCCATTTTTATGCAGGAAAGCTTGTTTAACAAGAGATGACAGCCTTGTTTTAAGTTTATCGTGGGGAATTGTGGTGTATAATGCGGAAAAGTCAAATGTAGCGTTCGTATTGTTTTTTTACTAGATTAAAATGTAATATATGTTCTCTTCAACATGTTTTGTGTCGTAAGTTTCTGTTATAATGTTGTATATTTCTCTGTTATTTGTTCTGAGTCACCTGTCATAAACTTTGTGTGGTTTCACTGGTTGACGAGTTATTTTGACGCTTCCTCATTATGTAATTATCAGTGTCTAGAACTGCTGTTCCACTTCCATTATCTAACGGTTTGATCGGTACCTCGCCGTTTTCTGATAGTGTTCTCAAAGTATTCTATTCTGTGTTTCGGAAAGGAAACCTAGTTTCAGGAAAGTATGCAATAACATTACACTAGTCTTATTAAAGTTATTATTTACTCGGGGCATTGATAAACAAATGATCACATATGCAAGTTAAAGTCTATTACATTTCTGGTTGAGTTTTATTACATTTCTGGTTAATTGGTTTATAACATTTGTGGTTGCGGGTTGTTACATTAATGGTTGACTGTTTTATTACATTTGCGGTTGATTTTATTACAATTGTGGTTGATATTACATTTGTGGATATTGTTACATTTATGGAGCTTACATGACTCAGAACAAATAACAGAGGAATATACAACCTTATAACAGAAATTTACGACAAAAAACATGTTGACGAGAACATTCTATTTTTCAATCTAGTCAAAAACCATTACGAACACTACCTTGGACACAGTAGAACAAAATTAGACATCCTAACATCCAAGCAAAGGAACAAATTTCAAGTGGAACAACATAGGAATACCGAAAATCTATCGATTATTCCACACAATTTATCCCCTGAAGATGAATTTGAGGCGACTGATTATGAGAGAGCGCAAAATTTTGAAAAAACGGCACTAAAGGAGCGTAGTGTTATACAGTATCCTCCACTCTGGATTAGAGACTGCACTGACACTCAGATTACAGCTGTGTCTCGCCATGGCCAATAAGTTTTGTACACAAAATAGGGAAACGTAAAATACACTTTCGAATATACAAAACACACTAAACGCAAACAATTAAGAAATGAATAATGTGTGGAGTTGCTTTCCTTATTACAGAAATAAATATCGAAGGGCTAATTCCTCAAAATCAACTACAAATAGATTTATTACATTTATGGTTGACAAGTATTACATTTATGGGTGATATTTTTATTACATTTATGGTTGCCATTTATTACAATTGTGGTTGGTGTTTTTATTACATTTATGGTTGATTTTTGTTACATTTATGGATGATATTACATTTGTGGATGCACTTTCTTAGAGTTATGGTTGATGTTACATTTATAGAGATTATTACATTTATGGAGGTTACCCGTCTACCAAATCTGACTTGAATCTGTTCACGCGTTTTTGAGTTATCGTGTAAACAGACAGATAGACCGACAGACACACACACACACACACACATACACACACACACACACGCACACACGGACTGACAGACAGACATCGCTATGACATTAGCTCACGTGTGTGAACACGTGAGCTAAAATGCAGTATGAAGTGATTGTATCGATTTCTAGAAAGATATCGAGAGGAAAGATTGGGGAACGGGAAGCAGTAAGGTGGATAAGGACATCTACATTTGACGAGGTGGTTCTACATGTGAACATATATCATGCATTCTGTAAAAATGCTGCTTGTGAGTCAAGATGCACACAAAACTGTGATTGTCATTTTCTGTAACATTACCAACGCTTAAATGTGGTTCGCTTTGGCAGGTGTATATTGAACTTCGTGTGGAAGATGTGAACGACAACGCACCTGAGTTTCCAGAAACTTCGTACAGCGCAGAGATTCGAGAAGACGCCACCAGTGCCCAGACTGTGTTTATAGTAAGTGTTATGCACATGACCGTGAAAATAGTAGTGTAACATAGCCTTTTCCACAACTACAATAATGTTGAGACAAAATTTGCGAAGTATAGTCAGGCATGTAGCAGATTTATCCATTTGCTTACTAATATTTTGCTCTCGGGCCCCATAGCAAATCGTTTCGCTAAGCCACGGTGCTCGATATCAAGAATACCACCTTTGATATAATGTTGTATAGATACGTCTGCGATGAATATACATTTTCAAACTTTGTACTGTGTGAGAGCATCATGCAACAAGTAAGCTTACTGTTCATTCTCAAATTCCACCTGCTGACTATGATATCAAGATTTTCGCATGCAGTTGATTTAGAGAGGGTTCATTACTGATGCTCAATCGCCTTGCAAGATTTCAGTTGTTGAACTTTGCATTGGCAGCTCAATATCATTCAGTGTAAATCCATAGGTTTTAAATTGAAATTCGCTTTTCCATTCATGCCTTCAAAATTTCCATAACACATGGCTTCTCCTCGACAACATCAAAGTGAAACAATGTTTTATCGTTTAAGCAACCACCTATCAGAGCAACCGACAAAGACATTGGCACAAACGCTGAGATCGCATTCTCTCTGTCCGGACAAGGTCACGAACAATTCACGATTGACCCCGAAACTGGAACAGTTAAGACTAGAGAGGAGAGCAACCTTGATTATGAGACGACCAAGATGTACACCTTAACCTTGACGGCACGAGACATGAATGGCGATGCAGGGGGTCACTGGAACAGCGTTCCCTTGATCATCTACATCACAGACTACAACGACAACAAACCGTTGTTTTCACACCCGAACGTAAATCTTCAGATTTCTGAGGCGACGCAACCTGGATCGTTGATAACCTCCATCAATGCTACGGATGCCGACGAGGATCTCAATGCAGCGTTACTATACTTTATTAGTGAAGGTAGTCAAGGCAAGTTTAAGGTGGATTCACACACTGGTGAACTCTCCGTGATTGGTCATTTGGACAGAGAAACAACAGAATTTTATGATTTGAAAATAATTGTGCGAGACCAGGGCCTCCACGTTCTGGATAATGCTGTCCATGTTCTTATAAATGTGACCGACGTTAATGACAATGCACCATTGTTTACTGAACTCTTCTACAGTGCGCATGTCGCAGAGAACGCTACCTGGGCTTTTCAAGTCATCTCTGTCACAGCTGGTGACGCAGACACGGGCGACAATGGAAGGGTCACCTATGCCCTTGACATTATGCAAGAATTTGTCATAGATCCGATGACGGGAATAGTAACAACAAGACTTCCGCTGGACAGGGAAAATGTAGAGTCGTACGATCTTGTTGTCACGGCGACAGACAACGGTGACGTCAGGCTATCTTCAACGGCTACCGTACGAATTGTCATCGATGATGTTAATGACAATATTCCAAAGTTCAGCAAGACGGAGTACACATCTACTCTGCTTGTTAGAAGCAGCAAGTTAAGAAACGGAACGATCGCCACCATCGTCTCCGCCTCTGATCCCGACTCGGGGGAGAACGGGAAAGTTGTCTATTCTGTCGATGATGCAGAGCAGAGCCAAACGTTTTCAATCGATGCAAGTGGAGTTGTCAGGGTGAATCGGGACAAACTTACTAGCAGCAAGTTGATAACCTTCAACATAACCGCAAGAAACGACGTTTCCCCGGCACAGTTCGACCGTGCCACAGTAATCATTGTTTTAGAGCATCCATTAAAAACATTAGCCTTTGATGTTGACGACTACGAGTTCAGAGTGACCGAAAATGTCATCGCAGATCTGGGAAACGTTCGAGTTCTGAACTCATCAGGCATCACCTACAAGTTGCCCTTCGATATTCCAGGAATACACATCAACAGTACATCGGTGGGTAATTCTATCATTCACTTTACGTTTTTCAGAAGGCAAAGGCGGTTGGTCGATAGTTCGGAAACTTCGAATTTATCTGACGTTTTCCTAACAATTATTTACTTTCCTGGAAGGAAAATCTTGACCTTGCTTTGATTTTTATAATCGTCTGCTCGCTAGACCGTTTTGTCACTTGTGATGAGAACCTAATTTTTGACATTCAATATCTTTTGTTTTACTTTTAAAAAGGGTGTCATTACATTGATCAGTTCCCTGGACAGAGAGATCAACCCACAAGTCATCTTCAATGTATTTGCACAGAGTGAATACATCGCCGAAGGTCTGGCATTTACAACAGTGAGTAGACCACGTCTTGAGTACACTTTAAGTACAGCACGTATAAACCACGGGTACTCAATCTGTTTACCACTCATACACCATGTGCACACCATGAGCATTACATCTGTACACCATAGGTGGATTATCTACACCTTATTTACACACCTGGTTCATGATTGGCTAACCACTATCACTCATGTGGACTCCTGATCAAATATCGCAAGTGGGCTTCTGAACCACTTTCAACACTGCATAATTCTGTTGTATGATATAAATACAAACAGTCCGATTCTCAACCAAAGCTCATGAGGATTTATCTTTGCCAGGGACAAAAACAATAACTGGCCAGGATGATAGCTCTATATAAACAGCCAAAAGGAGAAGACAGGGCCGCATTACAAATATCTACGATATCGAATATATATCGTATGGTATCGAAATTAAATAATATCAACAGTGTCATCAAACATTGTCCAAGTTTTCAGATAAGGTTTGGTCCCGTTATACTATCGACAATACAGATTTGAGAAATGCGACATGACACTAATGAACGTTTCGTGAAACTTTATCAAGAGTATCAATACCATTGATATTCTAATTTTCGATTCTGGACGATGGTATCGATATTTCTATTTTCGGTTCTAGACGACATGCATCCCATATTGTTCGCTTGTACACTGTCACGCCTTCATACATAGAGTGGCAGGCAGACTTAGATTGGCGGACGAACAGGCTGAAATACATAGGTTTTAGGTGGAGAGACATATTTACAGGAAGAGAGTAGGAAAATATTCGCCCTTTACGTAAGACTGGCAGGAGGCAAACAGATCGACACACCAACTGAAAACCAGGTGGACAGACGTAATGACTACGGGGCTCGCCACTGAACAAATGTAATAATAATAATAATAATAACAAGGCAGTATTGCTGAAGGCAATGAGTACTTGGGCCGTGATAGAGTAATTTTGAGGACAATATATACTACTATTCAAATATGGTCTTGAATTTCCTCCTGTCAATGAGGCATTTGATTAACTGGTTATTAAACGAAGCAATGGCATGACAACGGCAAAATATGTCTAGCAACTTTTGTGGAGTTTGAGGCAGGGGTTCTTTATTTATAGTGGAAATTGCTTAAACTCCTTAAATATTCAAATTACAGCAAATTTCTTTTGTTCTCGATGGTAGATGTCTAATATTTAGATGGGCATATTTAGATTTCTACCCTATAGTTATCCCTATATACCAAAAATCGGACATCCAGCTCTATTGGCTTGCTCAGAATTAGATATGCGCATAATTAATGAGGTACAATATGTGGTGTCATAAGGTGTCCCATCATACCATTTATGAAGGGTGTAGCACTTGTGGTTACTGAGTTGTGGACAAATATATATATTTGAGGTCAAAGGTCATCGAGGTCACGTGACATTTTGTCAAAATAATTGTATTGCTAAGTATTCCTATATACCAAAATCAGACCTCCAGCTCTATTTGCGCGCTCAAAATTATATATGCGCATAATTAATGAGGTACAATATGTGGTGTCATAAGGTGTCTTATCATACCAAATATGAAGGATGTAGCACTTGTGGTTACTGAGGTGTGGACAAATATATATATTTGAGGTCAAAGGTCATTGAGGTCACGTCACATTTTGTCATAATAATTGTATTGCTAAGTTATTCCTATATACCAAAAATCAGACCTCTAGTTCTATTGGCTCGCTCAAAATAAGATATGCACATAATCAATGAGGTACAATATATGGTGTCATAAGTGTCCTTTCATACCAAATATGAAGGGTGTAGCACTTGTGGTTACTGAGTTGTGGACAAATATGTATATTTGAGGTCAAAGGTCATTGAGGTCACGTGAAGTTTTGTCAAACAAATTATATTGTTAACTTATCCCTATATACTAGTATCAGAAATCAGACCTCTGCTCTATTGGCTCGCTCATAATTAGATATGCACATAATTAATTGGGTACAATATGTGGCGTCATAAGGTGTCCCATCATACCAAATATGAAAGGTTTAGCACTTGTGGTTACTGAGTTATGGACAATAATGTATATTTCAGGTCAAAGGTCACCAAGGTCACATAATATTTTGTCAAATGTCTGAGATATCTGCGTGAACCGATGGACTCACTGATGGACTCACGGACGGATATGAGCCAATCTATAAGCCCCCTGGACTTTATCCGTGGGGACAAAAAAACTGTGTCACTGCATCCTTTAGGCAATATGAATACAATGAGAAACTAAATTTTTATTTTCTTGGCATCATACATGCGAGTCTATGGAGAACTGCCTTATACATGGGAGATTATGGAGGTGTAAACTAAAAAGTCCTCTAACACGGCCAAATTTGATAGCATTGTGAACAAATCGACGTGCATCTGTATGGGGTTGGGTACAAGGCGTGAACGGACGGACGGACGCACGGACATGACCAAACCTATAAGTCCCCTCGGACTTCGTCCATGGTGATTAAAAACAACGCAACAGTTATTACAGCTACACCGGCGGTAGGTTCATATCCAGAGCCCCATACGGTCTGCCGCCGTCGCTTGAAAACAATCTCATGCACCCGGCCATATGGGCAGCTGGCCGGGGTCTAGACACTTCGCACCAAAACCAGTTCGCCCCACACAACTTCGTCCCAAAACCATTTCGTACCAAAACCACCTCGTCCCAAGTACTACTTCGCCCAACCCCACTTCGCCCCAAGTACCAAATCGTACTAACGTAAAGTACCGTCAACTCGTCCTGAAAAAACGATGTTACGACGCACAGGCTCTGAGTCAATGCAGGCGAACCGCTAGCCGCCACTGATACAATAACAGTGGCGGCTAGCGGTTCGCCTGCATTGACTCAAGAGCCTGTGTTACGACGTATCATAAGGTTGTTTTTACCTACAACTAGGAAGCATTAATGTGTTAGGACATTTTGGCTACCACGAACCATTTATTGTTGCATGAAACCATAAACGATAGAAATAAGAAAATAGAAACACGCAAATGCCTACAACTCAGGTGCCTTGCGCGGAATTGCACGATGTCAATTTCGCGAAATGCGTACACTTTCAAGATTTCAGTCCCAGGATGACAGAAAGGTGGTTATTTTCAGCTTTACCAGTTAGCGATAAGTTTCGGGCAAAGTGGTTTGGGGACATGACTTTTGGGGCGAAGTGGTTTTGGTACGAGGTTGTTTTGGTGCGAAGTGGTTTTGGTGCGAAATGGTATGGGACGAGATGGTATGGTGCGAAGTGGTTTTGGTGCGAAGTGTCTGGGATGCATGACTTCCCGGAGAAGGCGAGCTGTCACGTTCAAGCTCAGGATTATTTGTCGATCAAATTTCAATAAATTTACCTTACCTAGATGAAATTTTGTCTATAGGCTGAAATTTCGCCGAAGTTTGACAAAATTACATCGATTTTTCAGGTTCATATGCGACATTTTTGAGTTTTGAGTGCAGACAGAAATAAGTTTTGAGGCAACATGGCTGCGACCCCATGTTGACCCCTAGCCCTGCGTACGATGCTATGTGCCACAGCTAACACACAGCATCGTACGCAGGGCCAGCGAGAGAGTTGCCGACATCGACGGTTATTTACGAGAAGTGAATAAAAGACTGTCATTTTTGGAAGCGATCGAGTAGCTGAGGTAGGCTGGGATACGACTTGGGCCCAAGAACGCTGAATTTCGGCAGTAATTTGGCTTTTTACGTCAAGTCCCAAAATGATTTGAAGTCACCGACCCAACGTACGGGTCTTTGCAGGGCTGTGGTGAGCGGGGCGGTTAGCTGTAGCGGAACACACAGCATCGTCCGCAGGGCTAGTTGACCCCCAAGTGAAAATGTGTTCGCGATCAAATCTTCCTATATTTTTTTCAGAATTTTCACAAAATCATTGCTTCTTACATCTTTTGTAAAATATAAAATACTAAATAAAACTGCGATGTGCCATGTCTCCAGATTTCTAAAATATCGTTCGTTGACCGTTCGACGCAAACTTGTGACGCAGTTGAAATTCAATACTGACCGCCAAATAATCTTTATGAGACGAGATCAGTCTAGACATCCTCCAAATTATCCAACCATTCGCATTGGAGTTCAGCTCGCTTAGAGTATCATAACATTTTTCGGCCTTCTTTTAGGTCGACCCTAATATCTCCCATTTAGGAAATAAATACACAAGCTACCTCGACAAAACTTCGTGCACCATCCAAGACCAAACGCACTACAAATCTGTCTTGACGTCATCATCTCCTTACATGGTAATCGGCATACCGTATTTTTTAGCAAAGGGGACACAGAATACGTCGGAGTATTCAGTTTCAAAACGTATTACATTGTGTGATGTTGTCAAAAAAAGTCATGTTACTGCAGTGGTATAAATTACAAAACACAAAAGTTCAAATCAGTTTATTTTGGACTGGCTTTACCCAACATTTCATATTGTTTCTTATGCCAGATTTGACCACGTACTTACTGGCGACCCCTTTTCATGCAAATTTTGTGTCAAATGATTTGTTCCCCTGGAAAATCAAACGTACGATTTCTAAATGAAGGAGGCGAAATTTGCCCTCAAGACTCGAAACCACCCCTTTGGGGTGTATCTAGCTATTTTTAACGAGCTTCTCGAATCTGCAGCTCTATTTCGAAATGATGGTCTGGTTTTCTCAGCTCAAGGATAAGTGTTCTCCATCGCTGTGGGCATTACTATTCTCAACCGGGGTACAGTTTCCAGTCGTAATGTTTTTCATTGTGTCCGGGATATAAAACCTTTCCTTTTCAAACTTTCTCTTTGATTAACACTAATCCACATCTTGTCAGTGATTAAACATGTTTCAAGTTTAAATGTTAAATTCTGGTCTCGAGCCCTCCTGTTCGACCAAACCGAAATTACCCCTCCCACTTTGGCTCGTCCAGTGGGTGTAGCAAGGGTCGTGCCATCGCCTAGGAAACGGAGGGTGCATTAATTGTTGCATTTCGATGCACATTTTGATTATATTCAGAAGATTTTGTGGCAAAAACTCAGATAGAGAAGCATTTATATTCACATCTCACTTATTCAAGACTGGCTGAGAGCAGCACTTCCATTCAGTTAACATCATTACGCCATTTATTATGCCAAGAAAGATGAAGCCAATACATTTTGCCCTCCCTGGTCTCAGCCAGAAATGGTTATACCTTACAGTTTTTTCCCACGGAATGAAAACAAATGTACTTGGGCTGAGGCCCAAGTACAATAATAATAATAATAATAATAATAATAATAATAATGGGTTCATATATAGCGCACATATCCACAAGGGGTAATCACCGAGGATTTAAGGTAGTGTGCGCCTCGTAAGTGAAAGATTTAAAAATTTTGCTCAAACTTTCCTTAATGAATCTTTCAATCACTCTCTTTCAAAATCAAGAATAAAATTCGGGATCGCCGTGCAAATTTTGGTTCTAGAGAAACAAATAACCCACAATTTACCGATATTTAAAATTCAAAATGGCCACCATCCCTGTGTTAATCTATGAAGAAAAATAAAATTTTCGAATTTCGGAAAACTAAGCCGATGAAAAGTTTTCTTACACCAAGAGCTTTAAAATGAATCCCCACAAGTGGTACATCAGAAGAAAATTGTAAAAGTTTTAAGTCCGAATATCTGTCCCTGAGGCGTGTTCTACCTTAATGGTAAGATTAGCTTCATAGAGTTCACAATTACGACTGGATTATTATATAGGGTCGTCAAAGAAAAAAAAGGCAATACACGCAAAGCAAAATAACCTTTGTGTAAACATTGGGTCGTTCAATTTGTATCGTTGAAGGTAACAATCACAGTCGAAGATGTCAACGACAACCCGCCATACTTCGAGTACCCGGATGAGCTGTATCACGTGGTAGCTGGTGGCCTCAGGGAGAACCATTTGAATGATACTTTCCTTACCGTGCGAGCAAATGATGAGGACAGCGGTCACAACAGCCAGATACAATACAGTATAATCGACGGGAATGAAGGTCAGCCCGGGTCACTCCTCGTGATCATACAGTCACTATTATTTGCAAGTGAAATATTTTAGACGTAATTTGGCCACATATGTTGTAAGAGTAGCTAACCTTATCGGGAAATCCTTACACATTAAGCGGTATAGTGGTAGCCGATGGAATCGCTCATTGTCATAGACATGATTACAAAAATCCAGTACAGTTTAAATGCTTTCAATTTTAGAAAGGGTTAATAAATATATTATGCGTAACATTACATGTCATATTTAATATTCAGCTTCATAACAGCTCATCTAGCTATTTTGCCACTCTTCTGAATGGCTGAGATATATATATATATATATATATATATATATATATATATATATATATATATATATGGGACGCATTTGAGTCCAATGCACTGCTTTCCTGCGCATACACTGTAGTGCACTTGGCGCACGCGTAAAGGGAAGGTCAAGATAACGCCAACTAATTAAATGACATTTTAGCATTATTGGGCATGTAAAGCACAAGATTAACTACAAATACAGCTTTCTGTGTGTTCAGAAATTAGTTCATTTTTAAGTGCAAGTCCGGCGATTTGTAAATTAATTTATGATTACGCTTGGATTCAGGGGTTTTTGTTCAGTAACGCATGATACTGGAGGCCAATTAAGGTATGCTTGAAATTATATTACCCTGCCCTGCCTGTCGCATTTTGATTGGTCGAGCTGAACCATGTGACTGACCACAAATACACAGTAATGGTCTGTTTATATGCCCGTGAATATGAATAATAAGATTAACAACTCAAAGTATCGTAACTTTGCAGCTCAAACGTAAATCATAATCAATCACAAAATAAAATGGAGCACTTGTGGGCCCAGTTGAGATACTTTTTTCTGAAAATATTTCCAGATTTGCCAATATTTTACAGCGCGCGTGACAGTGCGTCGCGTATTGCTCAGTTCTGGGGCCCAGTTCGAAAATTTTCGCAAATTTTGACGGTTTTCTCCGATTCGTTGATAATATAATGGAAATAACAGACTCCGTACTGAACATTAACGTTTATTTAGGGGCGCGGGCTCGAGGCAAGCCAAATAACGGGCTCGGCAAGCCTCGCCCGTTAATTTTTGGCTTTCCTCTCGCCCTTGACGTTAATGTTCAGCGCGTCGCCAGTTATTTATATAATATAACGGCCTTAATCTTAGACATCATCCATGTCAATATCAAGAGCGCCATGCTATGGGCAAAAATATACTCGTGATGTTATTCTCGCTAATATAAGTTATCTCATTGGTATTCGTCTTGCCCTTTTAGATGCGAAGTTTAATATCGACAGTGACACGGGTGTCATCTCAGTCATTTCAGAGGTCGATAGAGAGATGGTGGATCATTACATATTGACAATTATGGTAAATATTATCGTCCATTACATTATTATTCGTTCGTTGGTTTGCTTGTTCACAATCGGCTTCGAAATTGAATTCCCTGCGACAGAAGTTTCATTAAAGGACACATTCAGCACCATTTTGACCTCATTTGTTCAATGTGAACGGTGGTTCATTTTATTTTCTGCTCAACCATTGGCAAAAAGAACTCTCATGAAGGAACTAGACTAAATATAATAACTGAACCCTAACCCTAACCCCTAATCGTCATCAATTCAATCTGTTCTCCTCTATCAAGGCACAAGACACGGGAGAGGACGACCGTCTTAACTCAACGACTCAAATTTTCATACCAATAGTTGACGAAAATGATAATGCGCCGAACATTACCATAGATTCATCAAATGTCGTCGTGCAAGAGAACGTCCTAATTGGCACCGAAGTAAGTAGCACTGATTAACTTTCTGAATTCTATGCTAACCAACCAATCAAAACAGGGTAGCAACGTATACGTTACCAATGAATGAATACACATGTATTCCGTACATCATCGATGAGCCATCGATTAGCCACATCTTTGTTTCCTACCTGTACTGCTGATTGACAGTTTCTCCGTCTGTTGTATTGTTCAGGTGGCATTCGTCAGAGCTACAGATGACGACAGTGGACAGAACGCTGAAATCGTACTTGAACTCATTGATGACGCGGATGGATATTTTCAAATCGATGGTAAGCTTAGTTCTCCTCGTCAAAATGCCCTTTTACTGGAAGTCCTTCCTTTCTCGCCCTGGAACACGCTCTACTGTACGACTACCATATTGCTAAATTATCGCGATGAATGTCAAAGATCTGAAAAATTATAATGGATATCGTCAATCCTACATGATATACTTTGCATGAATACCGAATTTGTGGGAAATAACGTTTTAATTTTATGATCAGTAGTAGAGTATTGCGAGAGTATAGTATATCATAATTACGTGTATTTAAATACGGACGGGATCATCCACAATTCCTTCAAATCATTACAATGGAAAGAAAACAAGAGCCTCAAAGTTTTTCTAGCGAATGATCCGCTCATACATCTGTTTTGCACGCCATGTACGCCATGACTTTCAAGATTCTTTTACGCCAAATGCAATGCAATACTATTTTGTCTCATCAGAAATTTACGATTCTGGTATATAAGGTGTCTCGCTTTTACTGTATGCTTAGCGAGATCTCGTACTACTGCAGCTTAAGTTCAACACAAGCAACACGACAAAGCTTTGTAAAAAGTTACTTCCTGTCGACTTTCAGGCAGCATGCTCACCGCACCCGTATACTGACGGAATTGGAAAGTTGTAAATAGACAGTTAAACGTTTGTTGTTGCATTTAATAGAATAAAGTTGCGACAAATTCATTGGCCTATGTAGTGAACGCTTCCGTTAAACACAGCATTGCCAACAAAAGCAAGGTTGTCCTTGTTGAGCAAATATTGATGACGTTGACACAAGTTGTGATACGGGAGGTAATCACACTTCTATTCACGACGATGCGCGCTGAATTAATCTTGTTAATAAATGTTGACAATGATTCCAGCATTATCAGGGTCGATCCAGACGAACAAAGATATAGACTACGAGACTCAGGAGAAATATGATATTGCTGTAATCGCCGTGGACAAAGGATTACCGTCATCCCGAACGTCAGAAACACTTCGCATCGAGGTTTTGGTCATCGATTACAATGACAACTCGCCCCACTTTACAGGGCAGCCTTACACTGTATCGTTGGCTAAAGACTCCGATCCAGGCAGCTCTGTTCTTCAGGTTTCGGCAACAGACGATGATAGTGGAAGGAATGCAAATCTTACATACACAATCATAGGTAGGTATTTATGGAACATGAATAGTTATTGTATTTTGCTCTATACAAAATTTTGTCCTGGACTTAAAATGGCCTTATTAAGTTTTCCTATGTAATTCTTATTTTTTACGAAGTTTGTCAATGCCTTAAAATGACCTTATCAAGTTTTCCTTTGTAAGTTCATAATTTTTTCAAACGTTGAAAATAGTCTTGACAAGATATAGTAACTGTTTTCAAAACGAAACTATATCCTCAACTGATTGACTCGTGCAATGTACAAACAGCGTACACAGCGTACGCTGATCGGTGCTCTCAGCCTATATGTAGCAAACAATTCAAACAATACTACTGTACCGTTCATGGCACATATGTAGGCAGCGGACTAATGGTGAAAAGTGAGTTAATTTTTATGATCAAAATGAACAGAATATAAGATTTTGCAGGTCGACTGTTTCACACGGGTTCCGTCTTTGTTTTGTCGCTTAGAAACAGCCAACAGGGCACAGCAGACGTCATAAACTCAGTTTGATGAAAGTTTACTGTGTGTTGGAGAGTTTTGGACATGATCTTCTATACTCTCGCTTGCTAGACCTCAAATCTGCATCTGCACTATCGTGTACACAAAGTTAGGGACAGTCTCAGATTGTCGCATAAGTTCTAAAAGCGAAATTAATTCGTTTACGGGCAGGGGTTTTGACCTCCATTCAATTAGTGAACTTCACTGTCTCACTTTTATTTTGTGATCACAAGTTCTTTGTGTGTAAAAAACTGCACACTCGCTAACAAATTTTACAGTAATTGTTTCTAGCTCGTTTGTGTCCAAAATACAATTTACCAACAGTAACATTGTGTCCTAAACCTGTCATTCATCAATTTAGAAAGATATAGAGATAAAAAGTATCATTTTTAAATGTGCTATAAGCGTCTGCCTGCTCTGACCACACCTGGTCATTTCACCCTCACTGTGGTGATGAAACAGCACTGAATTCTGCAGTCTTGACGAGACGCATAATTCTCAGTACATTGTTCTCTCAGGCAGACATCAACACTTCTCACTTTTGAACTTTCATTTAGGGGAGGGGGGTTTATCTAAACGAAGAAATTTCGTTTCTTGAACTTATGCGACAATCTGAAACGGTCCCTTAGCCATGAGCCTCGAAGTAATACAAGTGCAAACTTAAATCTCGTTCTGCAAGCGAGATCGTCTTCTGTCGCACAGAACATTCAAACGAGTAAATAATACCGCACTCGATTGACAGTGGAAATTGTGTTTGTGAACAGTCGAGGAAAACCTTTCTGAAAAAGTTGGCATCCGACAGAAAATTTTACTCGCGTTTTAGTGCCTTGTATTCAGAGAAGTTTTTTGTTCTGTCTTTTTGAAAATATTCGAAACTTTCAAATTCTTCTCAATAGCTGGTAAACCACCTTCATTTCAGAAAACGGAACACCGTTAACATGGTACAGTGAAAAATCACTCACACAAAAAGAAGAAAACTTCGTCGGGGAAGACGATGTTTTCAACCTGTCGCCTCAGAAATACATGATCGCCGACGATTCAATGATTTTTTCCCTTTAGCTCTGAGAAAGAATTAATTGTCTACGAGTTCCCCAGGTTTAGTTTGAATTACAAATATGGACAGATAGTTTACCATAATGTTTTGTATTGTAGGAACGGACAAGTGTGGACTAGATCTTTTTAATGTCGATGAGACCACCGGAGTTCTCAAACATACTCGTGTCTTGTATGAAGAACCCGCTGGTACTTGTCTTCTGACAATCAGAGTCATGGACGACGGACAGGAGCGCTTGAGTGACATAGCTATGGTAAGTACTGCGGGGTTTTTGTGTAGAACCTCTCCGTAGTTTTGGTAGACTTCTCCAAAACTCACGTCTAACGACGTACTCTGATTTTCAGTTAAAGCCCTACTGCTTCTTTACTGTGAAAGGACTCCAACCTAAAAAAATGTTTTAATTATTACTTTAACGAAAAATCGGAGCGCGACGCTAGATGTAAGTTGTGGGGAAGTATGACCAAAACTAAAGAGAGGTTCTGAACAATATGCTCAGATTATCGACTTAATTTGTTTATGATTTAACAGTTTGTCTTTGTTACGTGATCATTATCATAATTGTTTACGTAGGGAAAGAGCAGAATATGATTTCGTGTTCTGACTTTTGTAATACCTGCGACACGAAAATATTTTAGTAGTATACAAGACTGGTACGTATTTTTCTTGCTAGACATTTACATAACAACACGTTCCAAATTCAGTCCAGTAGCCTATCTTACCTTTTCCACAGTGGACCAAACGTTCAATTAAATACTTGGGTCTCTTAAGATAGTATGCGCCTTGAAAGTAAAAGACTTAAACTTTCGCTCGAGTTTCCCAAAATCAAGAATAAAAATCGAGGACCACCATGTAAATTTTGGTACTAGAGAAAAACAAATAACCCAACATTTACAGATACTTGAAATTCAAAATGACCGCCTTCCTTGTGTTAACTCTACGGAGAAAAATACAACTTTAGAATTTCGGAAACTAAACCGGTGAAAAGTTTTCTTACACCAAAAGCTTTGAAATGAATCCCCCACAAGTGGGATATCAGAAAGGATTTGTGAGAGTTTGAATATCTGTCCCGGAGGCGCGTTCTACCTTAAAAGGACTTCCTAGCAATTCAAAGTTAGTTAAGTTTGAAAACTTTTGCCCGAACCTTGTTCAAAGGAACGTAGGCTATTATCTCTAAAAATAAAGAATAAAAACCAAGGAGAGCCGTAACAAGTTTGTTACTGGAGATTAAACTGACCTAGAATGTACCGATTTTCGAAGTTGTAAGTGTCCACTATGTCTGGTATTAAATCAAAGAGAAACGTGAATTTTTTCACCAAAATGAGACGAATCGGGTTAAATTTTACTTCATAAGCTTAAAAATGAACCTACACAAGCACCATCCCACCGAAGTAATGTGAAAATGTTAGAGTCCGGTTTATTACACCTTAACCATGGTAAAAGCTTTAAGAGCGACACTCTTCATTGCATCCTTTCTTCGCTACAAACAGTAAGTGATGATACAGCACCAGTCATATCTAATATATGCCCTTACTGCAACATGTCACACAGCTACAGTGTCCCTTTAAATTCAATCTGGCATATGATATTACACAGGCAAGAGTTATTGCTTAAAGAGGCTGTATAGTCTAATTGAATGTTCTATGTCAACATTTTATATTCTAATCAAGTATTTCGTCAGTTTCGTATTGCCCCCAAATAGAACAACAAGACTTAACGGCAATAGAATCAATAATGCAACTCCTGATCCAGAAGAGTTAGTACGCTAAAATACACTGTTATCAATTACTTTGACCGTTTTAGGTGGAAGTTAATATCACCGAAGTGAACCACCCACCACAGTTTGAATCCGACGTCTACAGTGCCACAGTACCTGAGAACGAGCCAGTTGGTAGTGATATCAACACCTCTCCAAACCCACCCAAGGCCATCGACGACGACCACGGACCAAATGCCGAGGTAGTGTACCGGATTCTGGGTGGAAATGAAGATGGTGAGCCCTTATTCAATCAAACTTATAACTACATGCTTAACAAAATGGCAGTTTTATACAATCTAACATCAATGTAATGGTATGTTAGATTCCTAAAATGTATCAGGTGGTGTAGAGTACCGCTATGTGGTGGGAGAGACTCTCCCTGGAAATATTTTCGTTCATTATCTGTCTTGTTTTGCGTCCTTAACCATACCAAAAGAGCGTTCTATAAAACACACACATTAAACCCAACTTGGCCAGCCAAGGGATATGCTAATTGGCTAATACAGCTCTGCCAAATATATACTAATTAGCTAACACAGCTCTACCAAATATTAATTAGTCAACACAGCTCTACCAAATATATGCTAATTAGTCAACACAGCTATACCAAATATAATTAATAAATGATAACGGGTCTACCAAATTATATGCTCATTAACGAACACCAATCTATCACATTTATGCAAAACGCTTCACATAGCTCTACCAAATATTATATTACCATTCCCTGTCCATCGCATTTTAATTGGTCGAGCTGAACCACGTGACTGTCCACAAATACACAGTAATGGTCTGTTTACATGCCCGTGAATATGAATCATATCACAAACATAGTAACTTTGAAGCTAAAACGAAAATTGTCATTTGTACAAAGATCATAATCAATCACAAAACAAAATGGAGCACTTGTGGGCCAAGTTTGGACACTTTTTTTCAAAAAATATCCGGATTTGCAAAATTTTTGCAGCGCGCGCACTACTCACTGACCAGTTCTGGGGCCCTGTTGTCGTTCGCACGGGAAATTTTCGTAAATTTTGACGGTTTTGTTGGGGGGGTCGTTGATAATATAATGGAAATAACAGACTCCGCGCTGACCATTAACTTTATTTATGGACGCGGGCCCGAGGATAGCCAAATTAACGGGCTCGGCACGCCTCGCCCGTTAAACGTTAATGGTCAGCGCGTCTTCCGTTATTTCTATATTTTCGACTGGTCTTTTATTGAGTTATTTATTTTTATTCTTTATTTGCATGTATTTCATTCAGTGCATGAAAATCCATTTATGGATGTATTGACTTTGAGTAACAAAAAAATTACATACATTAATGATATAATCGAAATCACGGTTTTTTAAGAATAAGTTTGATTTCCTTTAGACACTAAAATAGCACAAAGGGACTTTTCCCGTTTAAAATTACTGAAGATGCTTTTTTCTATCAACTGAAATACTAGTTATCACTACTATGCGGCCGTTAATGTACTGTTTTTGGCTCAAAACTATCAAATTATAAAAACGTAATTCATTCATCCTAAAATGTACCACAGCATTATATTTAAGCAGCCAAATTACAGTGATTGCATTGCACACAATTTTCTATATTAAGGAAATGGTGGCAAATATATGCAGATCCATCTTACATGAATAAAATGATCATACTCCAGATGAAAAAAGCTCTTTCTGACATGCCACTTATTTTGCGTTTCCAGGTTTCTTTTCAATCGATAGCGCGACTGGTCTGATAAAGGTGGCAAGCAGTCTAGACCGTGAAATCGTCGACTCTGTGCACATGCTTATAGTCGCCCATGACAGCACCGTGGATCCGAAGTCTGCGACTGCAAATGTAACGATCACTATTGATGACGTCAATGATAACGCCCCAGAGCTGCCACCGCAGGAGACGGCGGTTGTATCCCAGGTAAATAATGAAGCAGGAGTATCGTAGTGTCTTCCTAAATATTTCGTAATTTCTGCCTTAGGCAATTTCGATCCTTTTTCTCATTCATACTTTCTTTTCCATAGGATTCCAAGCCAGGGTCTTTCGTCACAACTATCAATGCCACGGATGCCGACTCGGGGCCTAACGCAGAATGTTCCTTTAGTTTCCTTGGAGAAGCTAAACTCGATAGGGTCAAGGTTGAACAACCGAATGATCTCTTTGCAATTGACGATTTCAGCGGTAACATTACAACGAAGGACGCCCTCTATAGGATTGTCGGAGCTTCAACTGTGTCAATTGAGGTAGTCTTCTTCTATTTATAATTAGTAAATTACCCGACAGTGCCGTGTCTTTCGAAATATCTATCTGTCTGTTCATCTCCTTGTCTTTCCATCCGGGACCTCTGTTTCACTGTCTTCCTGTTGTAGTGTCCAACGCACACATAGGGAAACGAGAATTGCTGAAAATCTATCTGTCTTAAATTCCAGTTACTGGTGATAGCAGAGAACCGACAACCATTGGTTGCTACCAGCTCACAAAATTGGAGAGGTCTTGCAGTAACCTGGCTGACAGTCCTGTTTACATTTGATTACACACCGGTTTGTGGACAAGGTATTGACGAGATCTAAGCTTACTCTCCAATTTCACTAACTATTCAATGTGAACGGCCGCCACAGATTATCAGCATTGGGTCAGTGATAACATCAGGCATTTACTTTCAATGGAGCACGATTCCTCAAAAAGCAAAATATACCGAAATCATGCGTGGTGTTTTAAGTTGCGGGGAAACGTTCACGGTCAGCCCGGAGGGGTTTAAGTAACTTAATAATAATAATAATAATGTTTATTCCCAAAAACAAGTGAAGATCAAAATGTAAATTTACAATAAATCGATTACACAGAAGGAGGGAAAAGGTACGGTGGCCCCTACACGCCACGGAACTCTACTACTTTTGAATATAAACTCTAATTTTTCTTGACAATATCTTTAATATTTGTAAGAGATTTTATTTCTCCACCGCAAACTTTTAATTTTGTACGGGCAACTTTATCTTAACATTATCTTAACTTTAACTTCTCGAAAGTAGTTTTAGTTTTAACAATAAAGAAAATATGTTTCTCAAAAGTATTTTTTATTTTGTAAAACAAACGTAAAATTTTTTCAAGATAACAGACTCCCCTACACGTCATGGAAATATATTACTTTTGAACATAAACTCATATTTCTTGGCAATATATTTAATATTTGTAAGAAATTTTATTTCTCCACAGCAAACTTTTATTTCTGAACGGGGAAACTTTATTTTGGGGATAAACTGTTTTTAAAAACTTTTAACAAAAATAACTTTAACTTTTAAAAAATAACTTTAACTTTGAACAAAATATTTATTTCTCAAAAGCGTTTTTTATTTCGAAAAGAAGTAAAAATTGTTCACAGCAAGAGTTTAAAATTTTTGCTGAGCGCGAACTGAGTTACTTAAATGACATAAACTTATGTCTTTAGAGCAGAAAACTTAAATTCTTAAAGAAAAGTTTTATTTTTCAAGAGTAAAATTAATTTCTTTATGGAAAAAAGATTTTCTCAGAGCAGCAAATTGAAATATAGTGAATAAAACTTTTTTCTCAATGGAGAGAAATTATTTTCTGAAGACAACAAAACTAATTCCTTCAAGATATATTTCTACTATGAGTGTGGTTTAAGAATTTGGTAAAACTGAACTGAGAAAGAACGAAAAAGGGATGAAAAAGTCAAACTTACTTTTCTTCAGAGCGAAATTTATTTCTGAGAGGAGATATATATTTAATGTGAGGGCGCAATTACCTATAATGCATAGCAAACTCTTTCTAGCGAGAGTAACATATTTTGGGGAAGAGTAAAACATTTTTCCGATGAGCAAAACTATTTTAACAGCGGCGGAAGTTAAAGTATCCCACCATGCAACACCCAAGTTTGATGACCAAGAGTCTCCGAGTTGGTAGCCGGTATCAGACAGTTCGTGTTCGTGTCGGCTACATGGACGATCTGCTCTCCGAGACAACCATGACTGACTTCATCGGCGATACGGGCATGCCAGCCGGCCCTACCATGCCTGCGTACGATGCTGTGTGTTGGGGCCGTATAACGCCGGGAACTCACAACATCGTACGCAGGGCTACGGGCACGCAAACGGGTCAGTTGCCACTTGTCTGAGTCCCCGAAGAACGGTTTTATGTTTGAGTGATTCTTTCTGACGGCAGACGGTGTGCGACGGGACCGCATTGGGGTTGTTCATTAGCTCTGCATGGCATAGCCCTGCGTACAGGTCTGTGTGTTCCCGGCGTTATACGCCGGGAACACACAGACCTGTACGCAGGGCTATGCATGGCAGGGCTGTGTGTTACCGGCGTTACACGGTCTCCCATGGGGGGCCACCACATAACACCGGTAACACAAAGCCAATGTGTGTGATATTCATCTTTTCTAAGAGGAGAAGCCAGATTCGTAATTTATAGAAACTGAAACTGAACCGAGCCCGCCAGATTTGACCACAGTCGCGGACTGGTTTTGACTTTCACGTGTGGTTTGCGGGGTCAAAAACGTGAAAGTCAACAGCCCGTAAAAGGCATATCCCGTCCGAAAACACCAAAGCTGTGGACCCACAACTACTGTATTGAATCACGCTCGACTGTGGTCAAATCCCTCGCTGTGAAATCTGGCGGCCAGGTTCAGTTTCAGTCGAAGAGTCTATCAATTACGAATCTGGCTTATAGAAAAGATGACTATCACACAACATAACATTAACAACACAGCAACTGATGAAGGAATAGCTCTCTGCATGGCAGGGCTGTGTGTTACCGGCGTTATGTGGTGGGAGGCCGTATAACGCCGGTAACACACAGCCCATGCAGAGCTAGTGAAGGAACCCAATGCGGTCCATCCCGTCGCACAAAGTCTGCAGTCAGGACGAATCACTCAAACATAAAACCGTTCTTCGGGGACTCAGACAAGTGGCAACTGTTGAACTGACTCGTTTGCGTGCCCGTGCTCATAGCCCTGCGTACAATGCTGTGTGTTCCCGGCGTTATACGGCCCCAACACACAGCATCGTACGCAGGCAGGGTAGGGCCGGGCTAGCTGCAGTACAGTACGGCAAACCGTCCGACCCAAATACCCAGGTAAAACCTCGAGGTACTGTACTGCAGCTAGGGCCAGGCTAGCGTGCCTGTATCGCCGATGAAGTCAGTCATGGTTGTCTCGGAGACTCTGGGTCATCAAACTTGGGTGTTGCATGGTGGGATACTTTAACTTCCGCCGCCGTTAAAATAAAGTTTTGCTCGTCGGAAAATGTTTTACTCTTCCCCAAAATATGTTTACTCTCGCTAGAAAGAGTTTGCTATGCATTATAGGTAATTGCGCCCTCACATGAAATATTTCTCCTCTCAGAAATAAATTTCGCTCTGAAGAAAAGTAAGTTTGACTTTTTCATCCTTCCTTTTTCGTTCTTTCTCAGTTCAGTTTTACCAAATTCTTAAACCACACTCATATGTACAAAATATATCTTGAAAGAATTAGTTTTGTTGTCTCCAGAAAATAATTTCTCTCCATTGAGAAAAAAGTTTTATTCACTATATTTCAATTTGCTGCTCTGAGAAAATCTTTTTTCCATAAAGAAATTAATTTTACTCTTGGAAAAATAAAACTTTTCTTTAAGAATTTAAGTTTTCTGCTCTAAAGACATAAGGTTATGTCATTTAAGTAATTCAGTTCGCGCTCAGCAAAAATCTTAAACTCTTGCTGTGAACAATTTTTACTTCTTTTCGAATAAAAAACGCTTTTGAGAAACAAATATTTTGTTCAAAGTTAAAGTTATTTTTTAAAAGTTAAAGTTATTTTTGTTAAAAGTTTTTAAAAACAGTTTACCCCCAAAATAAAGTTTCCCCGTTCAGAAATAAAAGTTTGCTGAGGAGAAATAACATTTCTTACAAATATTAAATATATTGCCAAGAAATATGAGTTTATGTTCAAAAGTAATATATTTCCATGACGTGTAGGGGAGTTTGTTATCTTGAAAAATTTTTACTTTTGTTTTACAAAATAAAAAATACTTTTGAGAAACATATTTTGTTTATAGTTAAAACTAAAACTACTTTCGAGAAGTTAAAGTTAAGATAATGTTAAGATAAAGTTGCCCGTACAAAATTAAAAGTTTGCGGTGGAGAAATAAAATCTCTTACAAATATTAAAGATATTGTCAAGAAAAATTAGAGTTTATATTCAAAAGTAATAGAGTTCCTTGGCGTGTAGGGGCCACCGTAAAAAGGTGTACGGAAAATAGTTGTCCAGCAACTAATCGAGTCCGCCTCCAGCCTCATTAACATATTTTGGCAAAAGAAGTGGGCAAGCTGTTCCTCTGAAACACACGTAATTACTTTACAGAAAACTACTCAGAAAAGAAAAAACATATAAAGAAATCAGAAATATATTACAGTGATACATTTCTTTAGACAAGAGATTGGAGATGTTTTCTATATTCACGTTTAAAACTATTTCTATTTGTTATGTTCCGTATGATATCAGGTATGCTGTTCCAAGTTTTGTTGCTGTATATTTTACTGTAAACTGACCTACTCTGTGTTTAGCTTTGGGTATTTCCAGATCATTTCGTTCCTTTTGTCTTGTAAAATATGAATGTGAAATTGGAGTAAAAAAGTCATGAAAGTACATGGAAGTCTAGCATGAAGAGCATCATGAACAAAGACTGCAAGCTGTAATTATGCTGTTTGTAAATATCAAGTATATCTAGTTTTTTAAAAAGTGGTGCTGTGTGTTCTGTCCAATTACTAAAGGTCATTGTGCGAATCATCTTTTTTGAAGTACAAATATTTCATTAAGGTATGTTGGATATGTGGCTCCCCACACTTCAAGACAATAAGTAAGATGGGGAAGAACAAAGGCGTTATACAACAGGACTAAGATCGATTGTGGCATTATGTGACGTAATTTGTAAAATACACCAGTTAATTTGCTAATTTTCACACATACCTCATCAATGTGTTGTTTCCAAGACAGGTTACTGTCGATAATTACTCCAACAAAAGAAGCACATTCCACTTTACGAATGTCATTGTTCTTCAATTGAAGTGAACCGTGACACTCAATATTTTTTCTACAACTTTTCATGATCATGTAATTTGTTTTTGTGGAATTGATTGTCAGTTTGTTGGCGTCACACCAGTTACTCACATGCCTAAAATCGTCATTAATAGTATGTAGATTAATACAATTTGAACTGTTACAAAATGTGTGGAATAAATTCGAGTCATCAGCATAAAGTCGAAAGTTAAACGCGTCTGATGACATAGGAATATCATTTATATAGATTAGGAAAAGGGTAGGGCCTAAAATTGATCCTTGGGGGACTCCACATGTGATTGTTTTTGCGTGAGAATTCACACCGTGTACACCAACTTAAAGGGATATAGTCGTCGGAACTGCGCCTGTGCGAGTTTCTTGTTTACAAACAATGTATTTCGTGCACGATATAAGGATGCACCTCATCATCATAGCTGCAACATTTAAATTATACGATGATAGATTATGACAGACATGTTTTAACTGTCATCAATCACCATTGTACCTTGGATACAGTGTTGCCATGGGTCGTATGGGTCCCATACGACCTTTGAGCGCAGTTCCGACGACTATGTAGGTCAGAGTTACAGGAAAGAGATACTTAATTTGGCCGGATTCTCATGGATAAGACAAATCACGCAACCTAACTCTGCTTACGCAAACTACATTCTCAATTTTGCTTACCGATAATCCTGTGTTGGTCTCTCCCAAACCAATCAAAGATGTGTACCAAGTATCTATTCCCGAGGACACTTTTCCTGGAACGCTGCTGAACATCTCCTTTGAAGAAAATTCTAATTCCTTGAAGCCCATTCCAGCTTTGACCTATGCTATCAAAAGTGGAAACGATCGGGTATGTATGCATGTGCAAAGCGCAAGATAATATCTGTGGTGCGAGTCGCTTGACGATTAATAAGAACTTTTAATTGCTTCGAACTACGCTATGACACCTGTTTCGTCGCAATTTCATGAAATTGTGCGAAGGTAGGTAGATCTGTCTCCACACATGTGCATTTCTTCTCATTCCAATAGATGCAAAGGAAAACAGCTGAATTCTGTCGAAGACTTGCTGTTGGAGCGTGTAGCGTATGATGTTTCTATTACGTCATTCTATTTGTCACAATGTGGTGCATACAAAGTCCGCCAATATTTTGGTAACCGCGTACATTTTTTTACTTTTTCCAGAATTCATTTGGAATTATAGGAGACTCCGTTGTTGATATCCAAGTTCAGAATGTCCTTGACGTTCGTACTTACAACTTGACGATCAGTGTCAGCACACCAGATCCACTCCATGGCAAAGGGTAAGCGTTTTAACAGTATGTTATTATGACATGCGCATTGCCGCACTAATATCGAAAATTTCCAAGAGCAGCTTAACAGCTTACTCTGCTACGTAACAACAATCCAAAGACAACAGAGAAACGACATTAGATATTTAAAGATACAGCCCGATTTCTCATTGATGTAATAATAAGATATATCTGCGAGCTTCAAGATGTTTAAGTGAATTGAAATTCTGTGTCGGTATTAACATCCAGGACGAAGTATAGCAGCCAGTTACTTTATAACAATGAAAATTGCCACCGTGACCGCTGCCTTGGTAACAAGCTAAGTCGGTGACGTTTACGCCAAATGTACACAACTCAAGTGTACTGTAAAATGTGACAAGTTAAGGGCACGCGCACTTCAATAATACTGGGTTTATGAAGATGCGACACAATAAACCTACGCAAGAATCACACTTGCAGATTGAGATGTCTTTCCACCTCGCTGGTGGCAGGTAATATCGGACTCCTTCTCTTTGTCAAACCGACTTTCGTTGTATATTTTTTCTAATTCTTTCCTCGTTTCTTTAGCACATGTTTTGTCGTTGTTGAGGTTTTCCAAGTTGTAACTGCACCGCCTTCTTCAACGACGCTTCCTTCAGGTAAGACATTGTATATGTCCTCATGTCGATATTCTTATTGCGATTACAAGACAAGTCATTTTGTTCGGAAACTTGCAAATGTGCCATGGTGTACGGGGTTGTAGAACATATGATGAATTCCGGTAATCGTTTCTGCTAAGATAAAGGGACATCTATACTACATATTTAGACCTGTACTTGGCATAAAGTGTGCTATCAAGAATGCCTGGAATACTTGCATGAAGTCACATAAAATAATGACGATGCATAAAAATATCAAAATTTACCCCTTTGCTGAATGCTGGTTTTGTGTATGACTTATACAAAATAAACATTTCCCATTCCGACTTTCTTTTCTGTGACAAATAAACGTTGCCACAATGTGTTGAAGGGGAAAGATACTATCCTTGTCTATATCAAAGGCACCAGCGATTAAGATTTCATTACAAAAGCTTGCAAAGGGTCAATCCGTAGTGTAACAGCATAAATGCAGCCGTATATGGTGAGAGTTAGTTTGGGTAGAGACCAAAATGTTTCGCTGAATGCTTAATCTTCTCTAACTGCAAGGGAGGTTTAGGTTGTGTACAGTCGACAGCATTTCAAAGCTTTCCAGTAGTCCAGCAACACAAACAACTTTTCATCTCGAATAAGATATGGAAACAAGCTTGAAACGATTTACTTTGTTCCCTTTAATTAGACATTCGTTACAAGTAATTAATTTTATGAAATTGTGACGTATTACTCTATGCTGAACAATTCACAGGAAAAGATGACGATCTGTCTAGTGTTGCACTGGTCGCCATCATTGCCTTGTCAACAGTATCAACTCTTTTATTGTTACTGGTCATCTTACTAACAGCCATCTACAGGGGGAAGAAGTGAGTTCGATGGTTGTCGTTTTTTGTCTGCATTGTTTTAGTTGTTCTGCAAATGACACCTATCAACTACAGCGACTAGCAACGTAAACTTTCCAGTGTATGATCTTGAGCGAGGCTATTGAAATGGGAAATATATTTGCCAAAATTTTAATATTCTTGTCTGCAAGAATTTTACATGAGTACCTCTAGTATACGGGTCGATGACTTCGAAATAATTATTAATGACCTATAGACAGTTGTCGTTGTGACGACGAGGACATTGGTGGCGAACAATAATGACGACGGCGAGACCGTGATGACGTTGGCTTGACTACTTTGTATGAACTATTTCCAACAGAGCGGAAGAAAACATCGCAAAATTGATAGATCATAACGATACATTTTTGATCAGACGTACCAATGAACGAAAAATGGTTTTGGTCTGTAAAGTTCGTCCTCAATATCAGTTGAGATACCGATAATGTTTACATTTTATTCTTTCAGCGCCTCTTTGCGTGCCAGTCTAAAGGCATCTGGCCTGATGCCATCCAAGCCAAAGAAGTCAATAAAGGTAATAATTAATAAAGTATTATATAGAAATAATAACACGAATAATAATAGGTTCAATTTCCGTGAAAATTTCACCATAAGGGTATTTTGGGTCGAAAAGACCAAATATGATATCGATTTCACTGCCCCATGTTTCCATGGTAACCATTTTAGGTGTTGAAAATTTCAGTTTTTCTAATATCCCATGAAAGTTACTTTGATTGATATGAAAAT
Source organism: Ptychodera flava (assembly GCF_041260155.1). Taxonomy (NCBI): domain Eukaryota; kingdom Metazoa; phylum Hemichordata; class Enteropneusta; family Ptychoderidae; genus Ptychodera; species Ptychodera flava. Next base: position 34,022,747 of record NC_091946.1, on the reverse strand, counting down.
TATCTAGTGGGGAAGTTCGGGTCAGAGAACACAAATGCCAGACTTATGTTAATGTTTCGAGTTGCCATAGTAACTATTTTGGGATTGAAAATGTTACTTTTTCCCTAATTCCTATTAAAGAACTATTAATTGATGTAAAAAATTGATAATAATGGGTTTTCTGGTTAGCACACCAAAAAAAGACACACTCATTTTAATGTGAGATGTTTCCATGGCAACCATTCAGAAGTAACAACACCTTTTTTTCAGAAGTCCCACAGCTTCAATGAACTGTTTTTTGATTTCTATATAATACTTATAGCCCCTAAACTTGTAATAATAATAATAATAATAATAATAATAATAATAATAATAATAATAATATTAATAATAATAATAATAACAAGAAGAAGAAGATTTTTGATTTTTCTAATGAACGCCTTACTGAAATTAAACTCCTGTACAGAAAAGTACATATCAAATCAATTCAAATTTTGAGACGAAACGCATATTAATTGAAATCAGATAAATGCGTTATAGCAAATGATGGTCAATTACTGAAAAAACTAAGCAAAGTTGGACTCTATAAAAACCAGCAAAAACTGCAAAATGGCTATGATATTGAAGCTGGAGCGAGACGGAGAGAACTGGCGAAAAGGCAAACAGGTAGCTATATCACTTGCAACATGGGGAAAGAAACTAATTTAATTAAATCTGAAAAAAGCACAATTTTGTTATTGACAGAAGGCAAGATGCGAGGTGCATGAAAATTCTCCACTGAATATGGGAAAGCAAAACAAAGTTCCGAAACAAGAAAACGGCAACATAAATTTGCAAAGAAAAAGAACACGAACACCTTGCATCTTGCAGAAAAAAATGCCGCCTAACCGCCAATGAGAAGGGACATGCCAACCAAGAATTTTCTCAACTGACCACCCCCTCTCAATCCGAGGAGTACGGTGCCCAGGACGAGTTAGGTTTTGGCAAAAGGGAAAGTGTGCTTACAGGTGAAAGCACACTAAAGAAAGAAGTGTTCACAACAAAATTGAATAAATAGTAATTATTCCATCAATGTCTACGGAAGCAATGATGTCATTAACACACCAAATGTTTCTGAAAGCACCTATGCTTGAATTGAGCGTGAAGTAATTATATTCTTCTAAAATGCGAGAGCAAACTCGCTTTTTAAAACCAGAAACAAGCATTTTACCGGTTGAGGGATCATGATCATTAATTGCATTTCGTCTCGTCACATGAATTGCAATTTTAGCTGTCATAAAAAGAAAATTTAAAAGCGCAAAAGTAATCTTGTCTATGTACGATGTATCAAAAGGGTGGGCCCAAAACAACCACCAGTATAAAATCTTGCATCCCTGACCAAGAAAATGGTGATAGAGTTTACGAAGGAGAATGAACAAAGGAGAAAGATGAGGGCATTCTAAAAATATGTGTAAAAGGTCATCTCTGGCACTACAGAAAATACAGTCAGAGGATGAGCTATACCCAGAATGGAACATAAACGTTGCGTATTACGCACCATGAATAAGACGCCATTGAAGATCTTCTTTTTGGGAATTGGACTGAGATAACAATAAGTGAACAAAGGTTTGATATTTTCAATCGAGATCTTGACGTTTATTGTTCCTATGAAAATTGGACATAATCAAGAATTTATATATGCTACCCTTTTCAAATATATACAAGGGACAATTCAAAATCAAGAAATTTGTGCTGAATTTCATCAATGATAAGAGCAGGAGGACAGAGGCAAATTAAACGATGAAAGAGTTTAGTTGCAGTAAGTTGATTAATAACGATAACACGGCCTTGGAATGACATAGCAGGAGCATATATCTATTCCACCAAGATAACTTATTGCCAATCTTTGTAACACACTCACTCCAGTTTTTTGAAAAAAAACCGTTACTGTTACCCAAATAAGTACCAAGGACTTTGAGACCAATACTATTCCGAATAATTTCAAGCGGATGATCAGCACACCCACACCATGAGCCGACCCATAGACCTTGGGACTTACGATAGTTGATTTTTGCATTACTGGCATGCTCATAGACAGAAAACCAATATTTAAACCTCAAAAAAACAGTATCACAAGTTACAAAAGTATTAACGTCATCAGCATAAGCTGAAAGTTTACATTTACGATCACTTGAATTTGGAATCATAACACCTTTAATACTGTCATCTTGTCTTATTCTGTGTAAAAGAGGTTCAATAACAATTGCATACAGCTGCCCTGATAATGAGCAACCTTGCCTTATACCACGTGAAAACTGAACTGGGGCAGTGAGGGAACAGTTAACACGAACAAGACTATCAGTTTGTGTATACAAAAAGTTAATAAAATTGATGAAATTTTCACCAAACCCGAACGCATGCAGAGTTTGAAAAAGATAATGATGACTGACACGATCAAAAGCTTTTTCCTGATCTAAAGAAAGAATACCAAGAGGAAGATTCAGTCATTATAAAAATGAATACAATCCCTAATTAAATGAATATTGTCAAAAATCTCTCTGCCTGGAACAGTATAACTTTGATCTACATGAATGATATCTTGCAAAACTTGCTTCAAGCGAAGCGATAAAAGTTTAGTGAAAATTTTATAATCAGAGCAAAGCAAACTGATAGGTCTCCAGTTCTTAAGAAGGGAGTTATCACCTTGTTTCGGAAAAAGTGTGATAACAGCTCTACGACAGGACGTTGGAAGAAGGCCATCGAAAATTGACTTTTGAAAACCCTGGTGAAAATCTTTCCTCGGAAGAGACCAGAATTTTTTAAAAATTCACAAGGTATGCCATCAACACCGGGCGTTTTACCATTGGCAATGTTCTTGAGTGCACTCATCAAGACTAATGGTTCATCAAGTTGAGTAACTTTGTCAGCAAGCAATTGAGGGAGATCATGAAGCAAAGTATTTTGTGCTTCAGGTGAAACACGCTCAGCAGTAAAAAGGTTTTGATAAAACTGGCGAGTAAGTTGACGAATTTCTCTCTGATTTTCAGTAATTGTATGATCTTTACGTTGGAGATGAGTAATGGATTTACGACAGCCTTTGTATTTTTCAAGAGAAAAGAAAAACTGTGGATTAGTATCAGAATCATTGAGCTGTTGAAAACGAGAACGAATAACTGCACCTCTGGTATCAAGTTTCTGAAAACTGTCTAACAGGTCTTTTTGTTGGTGATATCTTGTTTTCAGAGAAGGCTGAGTATGAATCAATGTTTCCAAAGTACGAATTTCCTCAATAAGCTTTTGTTTTGAACGTTTAAAGTGATGAACTCGTTCAGCGCTGTACTGCTGACTTAATTCTTTAATCTTTTGTTTTCCTATATCCCACCAAGACTGAAGAGAAGAAAACCTATCCTTCTCATTACGCCAACCTTCCCAGAATTGCTTAATTAAAGTGCAGTAATTTTCATCATTAAGAAGACTAGTATTTAGACACCAAACTGGATTTTTGTTGACACTTGAATTCATATTTAAAACAACAGAAACAAGAGAATGATCAGATAAATCAGTAGGAGAGTCAATAGACACAGATTTAATTTTCGAAGTCAACCTCTTGTTAATGAAGAAAGTATCAATGCGACGTTTTGGCTCTCCTCTCTGCCACGTAAAATGTTGAGCCTGCTTATGAAAATAACGCCAGGCATCAGAAAGCTTACAGCGATGAACAAGAGAAGAAAAAACTTGCGAAGACTTTAAATGTGGTTCAATATGAGACGACCTATCTAAATCAGGAACAAAAGTACAATTAAAGTCGCCCCTATGACAATATTTTCATTATCAAGATCAAAATCAAGGAGAAATTTACGAAGACTTTCAAAGAAAATACAACGAAGGAGCATAAATATTGAGCAAATGAAAGGAAGTGTCATCCATCTTAATATGCAAATGAAGTAGACGACCCTGGACGACACTTTCTGCGGAAAACAACATCAACATTTTTGTTTCGCGGAAACAGCACTGCAACCCCAGCAGAATTACTAGTACCATGTGAGAAGTAAATAGGCGCGCGCCAAACTACTTGCCAGTGAGCCTGATTAGCCACTGTAGAATGGGTTTCTTGTAAAAAATAAAAATCAGCATAATTATTGGACTTCAACGAAGACAAAATGTTATACCGTTTCAAAGAATCATAGCAACCTTTTACGTTCCAAGAAATGAAACTTGCCATAACTAGACAAGCAAAAACAAGAACGATTTTACTTCCCATTTTAGTAATAGCCAAGCTTTTACATTGTCTAACATGTTGTTGTAACTTTGCCACAAGTTTATGGATACGAACTTTTTGTTGACTAGTGACAATATCTGACCTGCGTAAGTTAGTAAATGACTTTATGAAAACTTTAAAATCTGAGCAGTAATCTGTACATTTTTCTATCATATTTTTAGAGCCTTTAATGTCTTCTAAAAACTCTAGCAAATTAGATGGCTTGATTTGTAGTTTTTCTTGAAATTCTGATAAGTCAGAAATTTCAGACGCAACAGACTCATTGTAAGAACGTAGAAATACTCAGTATTTGGTTCCTAAACAAAGAATGCCCTAGCGACATGTGTAGTGCAACCAATCACAGTAAAATATAAATTAAGGAAATAGCTTCCTTTTGACATTGTTTCCGATACTTTGAAACAACGAAATCATTCTATCCTGCTTTGTAACATATTGCAAGTGCTTGCTCGCTAAATCTCTAAACCTACGAGGCAAATTGATGTACTTGGACGAGTGGGGTTTTTTCGCTAATGAAACCATGTCAGTTCGTTACACTACGCCTGATCAGCTAATCGGACTGTCGGGGATTTTATGATGATGACGATATAAAAATAGTAGTAAGTTTCATAAGGCACTTAATATATGTATATTTGAGGGGCCAGTAGCTGTAACTTTTGATGGTTTTTTTTCACTTTTTTTAAATTTTAGTTTCTTGTTCTACTCTTCAAACCAGATACACAGTATTCAGCTTGTCAAGTCAGTCTGTACATGTGTAAACTTGATTGTTATGGGTGACAAGGGAATTCTAGTCCGGACCAAAATTCAAGTGTAAACAGTAACGGTGCATTTTGCATGTGTCGATGATGTGTGTAAATCTTTATTTCAAATTCCGAAGTCAGTGATGCCCTGGAGGCGGAATATTACAACGATCATATTTCGTGCATGAGGAAAGATAACCAGTGTTAATATCGTTTTAGTCCCCGCGGACGTAGTCCGGGGGAACTATTAGATTGGGTTCCGTCCGCCCGTCCGTGCGTCCGTGCGTCCGTGTGTCCGTGCGTCCGCAGCTGTACCTCAAAGATGCAAGACCCAATTTTATTCAATCTTGTTACAAGAACAAGGTACTCTGAGGTACATATGCAAGTCAATTTGTTTCGCGATACTATCCAATATGCCCACCTGGCGGCCAATTTATTGCGATTTTTCATGCTGAGAGCCATAACTCAGACATGCCAAAACTGATTTCGTTCAAACTTGGCACAAGGACAATCTACTATGACATACATATGCATATCAATTTTTGTCACGATATGTTCCAAAATGGTCGTCTGGCGGCCATTTTGTTGCAATTTTTTGATATTTTGAGCCATTACGCAGACATGCCTGATTTTGTTTCAAACTTGGCACAAGGACAATGTACTATGACATACATATTCATGTAAACTTTTATCACAATATTATAAATGTCTTCTTCCCAAAAACTGCCACTTGCAATTTGGTGTTTAGCATGCCTGCCATTAGCCAGAAACTTCTGGCCAATAAAATCGTGAGTGGTCATGTGACTGTGGCTGCCATGATGGATTTTCAAAACAATTCATTAATATTTCAACATTTTTCTTCTCAAGAACAAGCAGTTACTGTATTCTGTTACCATTGTCTACAAAATGCGTTAACATTTTGGAGTCCATATCATTTGCATGACGATACACTGCGGAGGCCAAAACTTTTCAATAGGTTGTGAGATGATCAAAATTAGGCGTGTTTGTTTCTTTTCGATTTGCTGAAAAATGGTTTGAAATTGGCATTCCACCTCGATTTTATGGCGCCCTTAACGACCACTTCTCTTTTTCTACATTTTAATCACTTTTCAACATGTTTCTCTTGTGTATTCAAAGAGACAGAGTAAACAATCTTCCTAACAAGTTGTGGGCTTGCAAACTGCATTGCAATCGGCCATTTTCATGACTATTTCATCCTGGTATTTCCATTGGTGTTAATCTATCAGTTTTGTTAATTCACCCTTTGAGCACCAGTCAATTTTTGTTACCTTCGTAAAATGTACCCCTGTTATATTTTCCAGATTTTTGCCAAAATTTGGATATAAGAGTGTAGCAAATGAAATGTGATGTCCTTTTACTCAAAAATTATCAAAAACAATTACACAAAATCAAATATGCTATTATAAAATTGACATTCCACCCGGATTAATGGCGCCCTCAATGGCCACGTTTTCTATGTTTTAATCACTTTCATTCAAATGACGCTTCATATTTCTCTACTAGTATTCAAAGAGCTCTTCCTAACCAGTTGTGGACTTGCCAACTGCATTGGAATTGACCATTTTCATGACCCTTTTCATTCTGGTATTTCCATTGGTATTAATCCAGTAGTTTTGTTAATTCACCCTTTGAATGAAATGTGATGTCCTCTTGCTCAAAAATTATCAAAAAAATACACAAAGATTCATGAAAATTAGTAAAATTTTGGCGGGAAAAATTCACTCAAAGGGTTAAAAACTCCACAACAGGAGTTGCATTCTCTAAATTCTATGGTTTTACCCATATGTCTCATTTTTCAGATAAAACTTTTTGTGCATGTGAACTTGACCAAGTGGTTATGATGGTGGACTTCCATGTTACGGCAGATCTAGGTTCAAAACCCATCAAAATACACGTTGGTTTTACACATTCCTTGCACAAAAATGTTCATTTCAGACAACATGCCAACAGAAGTACCAGGATGGACAGTCATGAAAATGGGACTATTGGATTTATGCTCTTTCAATGTATTACAGTGACAGAATTTATATTTTGCGGGGACTATGTCAATGACAATGACCTGTATAAATTCATTTGGTTTCATTCGCCAGCTCGGCTTCTACGAATGGTTGGTCATGCGGGCAGCTACTATAAACAAGAAAGGTGCAAAATACAAAGACCATGACGATGGCCAATCGTCAGAGATGACGGAACGATACGTTCGCAGGCCCTTGTATGCCAGCAACAGGAACGCGGCTGGTGGGTTGACTGCCGAGTCCGACTACCTCGATGCGGGAGACGTTGAGGACGCATACGAGCAGATTCCAGCCGAACAGGACATGGTGTATACAGAGCCAGATAATTACTTAACGATGGCATCTGTTGGAACGTCGACACAGACGAATCCTTTCGGAATATCTGAGTCCGAAATTGACAGCCCTTCCCGTGACTTCTCCGCATAGCATCCCGTATATCGATACAAGAGGCAGGACCACTTTCAGTATTATACACGAGACGGAAAGGCAATACTAAATTGATGTCGCCATGCGCCAATATTATTACAGGAAAAGACGGTAGACACTCAAACTATACCAGTATTCATTGCATCCTCGTTGCAGAGCGACGAGATATGATCCGATGAAATTTAATAACTTGAAAAATTATTCAGGCGTTCTCGCTCAAGATTTTCAACCGCTTGACAATGTTGGTTAACGTCTACTCCTCACGGTGATCTAATATCTCAATGAAATTTACATTCATTGAATATTTTTTATATACTTAAAGATTTACAGTCTTTTCCATCCTCACATTTTATTCCTTCAGACTTGTTTTTATCGTTTTTATCAAGAGTATGATTTTCACTTCTTTTAACTCGATTCTTGTGGTATTTATATCCTAGGAATTCGTTTCTCGTGTCGTCTTCAGCTTGAATTTTGTACACTTGTATTTTTTCAGCTACTTACCCTTTATCATCTTTTGTCATTAGGGATATTTTTCAATTTCTTTACAGTATAACTTGCTGATAATTTTACTTCGGTTTATTATGTTTAACAAATTTGCTTACTGATGGTCTAACCGTAAATCTTCGAGGTACCTTTGAATACTGTAGTGGGCATGCGCTGCCTTATATCAGCCAGTAGTCTGAATCAGCGCTTAACAGTCGCGACGCAGCTCCGCGCGAGAACAATAGAATCCATTTGCCGTTCGTGGGGGGTCTGCATACATTAAATTCAAATATATGGCGGCCATTTTCGCACTCAACATGTCCTCGTTTGTCGTGGAATTTTTCACCTTAAATGATTTCATTTCGTGTTCTAAATCAACACAGTCCGAAGACAGAACATTATAAATAACTACATTGGTCAAATCAATGGTTACCTCATCAAGAACCCCCCAAAATCGGCAGGCATGGGAGACAACTCGCGATCGTATCGATGCGATATAATCTATTCATCGACCGTAAAAAGCAGTAAAACGTTTGTGTCCAGAGTCGAAAATGCACTGACCCATGACAGATTATGTTTTGACCAAATAATCCACTTCCTTGCCGCATTCTTTTTCTAGGACGGCTATGCCAATTCGTCAAAACAGTTCCCGCACTCAGTTCACCTACCGATGCAGCCTAGAAGCGCCCTCAATGATCACAAGATCAAATCTTACCTTACTTCGGATTTGTGCTGAACAACTCAGATGAAGGTCGCACACTATTTTTGAAATCGTGCTGCTTTATGATCTGCTTTATGATCTGAATCTAACAATTACAAGATTTTTTCACCTTTGTGGCTCATAAAAAAGACAATATTAAGCATGGACGTGGCAACACAGCTGAACACGGCGGGTGTACCACATGTCAATCGAAATACGAGTTTTATCAGCGAAAATAACAAACATCGGGACATCCTTTGGCGAGTAGGTGCGAAATAAGGTCCGAACCCGGTCTGGCAAGAAAATTTTGGAATTTAGGGGCCTAAAGAGGAACAATCGCCAAAATGGAAAACGGAGCGCTGGCTGCTAAATCAACTGTCGCCAACATCTCCGTCCACACGCCCTGCAGCTCTATGGGTGAAACCAGTCACCGTACAGGCAGAGTTTTACTGCAAAATTTTACAAGTCTTAATGGATGTACCGGTTCCATATTCCACAATTTCGTAGAACAAGGATGATAAAATACATTTCTGTTAATGGTTAGGTAAATCGCTGTCTAGGACGGTTTTGCCAATTTCGAAAAGAATCGGTACGTAGGCCTAACGAGTAGCTGGAAATCAACGTATTACAATCGTAGACATATAAAATAGGTCGATGTCGTGTGTACAAATATCATGCAATCGTCCACACAAAGGCAACGTCTTCTTTAATACATACTGCCTGAATTAGACAGACAGATTAACAGATGTTCGAGAATTCCAACGATTCCTAACTCATACCACTTTATGATCGTACAGCTCAATCCGCCATGAGCAATCCTGGCAACCTGCGCAGACAAATTGCGCAGTTCAAATTAACCGCCAAATCGCGGAGCTGCGTGCGGACTGTAAAGCCCCGTTGGTTGTGCTTCTTGCATTTTGCTTGCCAAAAAAATCCAATCTTCCGAGAGATGCTTTTGATTCCAATAAATAGCTACACTGTCACTATTTCAGTCGTTGGCGATTGATTCGGTCGATTGTTCACTGCTTTCGTGTAAGTGCTCTCTCGCGGCGGTCATATAAGACTTGCAACAAATCGAAAATTATTTAGTTGGTCAAATCTCAGTTGTACGCGCATCGCCAATATTTGAAAAGACGTTCTCTGTTCACACCTCGGCAAGCATTTTTACACAGGTTGCTTTTGATTTCCAACCATATTATCGAAAAACATGCAAAAATACAGCCAGCTAAAGGGCTTTAAATTGAGAAAAACTGAAGTCATGTGACAAACATACCCTTACGGTATGTCTGATAACCTACGTAGAAAATATTTTCGGCATGAGGGATTACTTTGTAATGACTTTGAATTACGGATGCTCGATTTTGAATGACATGTAGATACTGAGATCCAATGGTATATTCTCAGTGGACGCTTCTTTGTATTCTGACGATACGCGTTACTCGCGACCACAGGGTGTTGCAATAGAATTTGTTTCATTATACAAGTTACCTGTGTTGTTTGTACCTTGCCCTCGGTATCCCTGTATCGTATTTCAAAGTAAGGCCCCCTTCATAAGCTCAAAAGGTAAATGTGGACATTCTGAGCTGATAACGAGTTATTTGGTCGGGGCGATTAGCCTCCGCGTTGTTAATTGGTAGAACAAATTAATGAAGGGAATTAGGGAGGGCAATTAACAGATATGGGCTGTTTTCTTTGAAACACTATACAGAGGTACGGAAGGTAAAGCAATTATTACTCATAAATTCAGGTGAGGCTTTTATGATATAAAACGTGAAATACATGACATATATTCATCATAACTTCCAGACGAATACTGTTTGCAATACCCTGTGCTCGCGAGCCGTGTAGCTTTGCGGCTGTCAGCGTGGATTGAAATGTTGATGTACAGATAAGATAGTGACATATTTTAGCTGATTGATTCCTATGCAGACTAGGTGAAAATAAGGACCCAGTTTGTGTGCTCGTCTATTCAGATGTTGCGTCTTTGAAGTGAAAGGTAATAATATCGCGGTGCCGATTCACACGAGCGCATTACGGGCTTTGATTCTTGGCAGCCAGAAGATGGGATTTATGAATTCCTGTCAGAACAGACTGCAAGCCTTCGGTAGCACTGAAGAGATTTGAGCAGTAAATGTATTTACTCTTACTTTCTGACGACTGCTGTCTGATTGCGTGTACGTCTCACGAGGTGACCTCATTCAAACTTGTTTAAATCACTATGAAAAAACCGTTGATTTGGTTTGGTGCAAAATGCCATTGAAGGAATATTTTGTTACCAAGCCGAAATCCACTCTGGGTTGATGAAGCTTTGTCAGCACTATGGAGTAGTTTTAATGTTTATGTAGATTAGCTCACTTTTGAACAAAAGGCGGAGACTGTTGTTGTTCTCCTAGATAAATGGTCGTGGCGTCCTTTGACTTTATGTGGGAAGACAACTATTATTAAGACACTTTCTCTGTCAAGTTCATTCACATTTTCGCAATCTCACCCTGTAGTATCGGGAAAAATAATTAACATCAATTAACAATGATTATCATGAAAGTTATTTACGATTTTATTTGGAATTCCAACCATGTAAGGTTAATAGATTGAGATTATGTTGTGATTATAAAGATGATGGTTTGCGAATGACACACCTGCCATCTTTCGTGCAAGCAGTGCATGCATCTTGGATTCATACATTAAAGGGAGGAGGTCCCCTGAACTCTGCTCAAAGGTTGCTAGGGACCCCTGCGACCGATCTAAACACTTTTATCTAGGATACGTTGGCGATAGATGAAAGTTAGGACATGTTTGTTAACAATGAATGTCGGAAGATTTAAATGTTGCAGCTATGTTGACGTGATGCATCCAGATATCATGCATGAAATACATTGTCTGTGAACAAGAAAGTCGCACAAGCGCAGTTCCGACGACTCCCCTCCCTTTAATGTCAAATTGAAATTCACAATGGTCAGAAATGTTTAAAATATGAGGAGGTATCCATCCTTTTTGCTTTTTATTTTTTACACAAGATCAAGTGATTGAATTTGCAAAGAAACCTTTTTTACATAGTGAATTTTATATTAGTTGGTCCAAAACTTTTTCATGCTGGTCACATGACAACTTTTTTCAAGGTGTATATGATTTTAACCAAGAAGTGACAGTCAATAATAGTAGTGTACTTTATCGCAAATGACTTGATAAATTCTATTCCAAAATCATGGCTTAAAAAGATTCGTAAATCAGATCTTGATCAAGATGATGATTCCCGAAACGTATTTTAGAAGGGATCGTGTGAAAAGAGTTATACTATTTTACTTAAGATATTTTTGGATAATAACCTTAAAACAATGCGATTTATACAGAAATGGGAACGTCCTTTTGGTCTTTTGGTAACTTTGATTCCCAAGTACATTTTGCTCTTCCCTTTATCATGAAAAAGGAAATTGCGTAACTTTCAGTTCAGAATTATTAGTAGAACTACTACTACAAAAAAATTTCTGAAGATATGAAGGAAGACAAATTCTGAAAAATATACTTTCTGTGGAAACTTTGAAGAAAGCCTTTTGCATTTATTTCTCGAAGGTGATGTTATTTTAAAGTTATGGAAAGATGTTGAGGAACGTTTACAGGCAAGATGTAAAATTGTTATATGTTTTTCTCCCTTGATATTTTGTTAGGTATAACAAATGACCCGCGTCGTAACCTTACAAATGAAGTGTGGAAAGCTCTTAATTACTTTTTATTGTAGACAAAGAAATTTACTTCATTGTAGATTTAAAGGGATATTACTAAACCTGTACGGACTGGTTTCTTTCCATAATAAAATTCTTATTAGATTATTACCAAGCAAGCTTGATGAGAAACAATACCATTACAAATACTGGAAGATTTCTGTGAGCGAGTTTTTACGTTACTTTATTTTGAGAAGTATATTAACCATTTTTGCTGATGACAACAAATAAATGGGGAAAAAATGGAACACTCTTCGTTTCACTGGATTATGACAGAACCCCATGGCCGGTGAGTGCACGCGCGCCGTACTAGCGGTATTTGCACGAGTGCTGCGGTGTATTCGGCTGCAGTCCTTTCACGAGCGAAGCAGCACTCGTGCAAATACCGCTAGTAAGGCGCGCGTGCACTCACCGGCCATGGGGGTCTGTTATTATTACATATGTTCTGTCTTTTATTTGCATCATTTATCGAGAGAATCGACGATTAGTAGTGCGTACTACATGTGTCAAAGCTTCAGGGCGACCCTGCGGAGTTATATAACATTGACATCACTGTAATGAGGCATCGAGCAGCTTTCACTTTTCATTGGTCAACGCTGCCACACCCTCTATTTTGATTGGCTAAAGTATTGTTTACTTGTTTATCAAGGATGACATAAGAGGAACGTCGGAGGGCTGGAACTCTGTTTGCGATCGCTCACACGTACACATACGTAGCAACATGCCATAGATAGCCAAACGAAGAGAAATTTGAACATAGAACGCTTTTGATTTTTTTACATGTTGAGCTCGAAATCCTTCTAAATGATCGATACAAATAACAGTTTGAAGATTTTTACGGGAAATTTAAGAGTAAGATACGGCAAACGTAACTTGTCGAACGATCAAATTTCAGTGTTTACCGTGGCACTCAAGCGCTCACTGTTTATCAATAGCATGTAAAGGACACACAGAATAAACTGCATGCAAAAGTGACATTCTATGTCCGGAATGTCCGGTGAGAAAACTACTGGCAAAAACGTCTCTGAAAATGTTAACTGTTTAATTGGCTCTGCTGCGTCCGCAGTTACGTGTGTTTCGATGTATGACTGTGATGGCCGCCGTGGCACGGCGGCCACCGTGCATTCATGGAGCTAGAAACGGACGTCGCCTGTTATCAATGTGTTTGCTTCGTTGACAAACAAACTGCTCTTCCGGATACTAAATATCATCCTTACACTATAATAAGTACATGTAATTTTCTTTGTCGTAGTTTTTAATCGGTAATGTCATGCATTTAACTATAACGAGCATCGAACAAAAGTGAAATGTATGAAAGCCCATAAGGGACATGTTTGAAGGCAAAAAATAAAAAAAATTATCTTGTGCTCACGAGAAACTATCTCGTGATCACAAGATCACAAGATAATTTTTTTTATGTTTTGCTGTCAAACATGTCCCTTACGGGCTTTCATAGAAATGAAATCTTGTAGCCGACATTTTTTGTGTTTACAAACAAAAATAGTTCCGGGTCAAAATTGGTAAATACTCATTAACATAAAGGAATGGCATAATGTTTTTGGTATTGCACTGCAGTGCAAATACCGGTAGTACGCGCGCGCTTCGATGCAAGTAAACTGTGGAACATATGTAATAATAAAGTTTACCTACCTGTTCAGGCTTTTCATCCCAACATTAACCTGCTATGTGGCTCTATGTCGAAAACAAATCAATTATATACTTAAATATAAGCTAAATCTGCAAGGCCAGTTTAATCAATTGATTTTCGAGAGAAAAAAACTGGAAAATTCGGCCATTTTCAGAACTTTTTGTCCACTCTGGCGGACTTTTTTGTTCGGGTGCATAAAAACGCCCTTGCAATGCCCAGTACTCACCTCTGCTTCTTCCAGAAGGACCACATTTTCTGACGCTAGCGCCTTGCCCCACTTTACACATCCATAGGAGTATAAACGATTTTATCACGTATCATTCATATGTCAATCTCAAGGTAAACAAGAATCTCTGCATGTGGGAAGACTCAAATTTAGGTAATACTTTCCTTGCGGACTATGGATAAGCAAAGTACTCCGCATGACAGTCAACTAACTCATCTCCACAAAGTTTCCACTGACAATCAGTTACATATTGGGAACTAAAACTGATTTCTCACGAACCTTTCAAATCTAAAGCTCAAGTTAGGCAAGCATTGCTCAGGTTAGAAAACTCAAACTCAGGTATTACCTTCTTCTCGGACTATCTTCGTGGATAGCCAAAGCAATCCGCATGACAGTCAACTAACTCATCTCCACAAAGGATCCACTGATACTGGAAATAGGTTCAGACAGGGCACGAAAACAAAGCAACATAGCAAACAATTTTCTGCACTTTGGATTAACATGAGGTCACTCAGGGTCATTGACCCTACACGTACATGGGAGTAAAAGAGTTTTAGGCACGCAAGGCTTTGCTGTATTTGGTCCCGATTAATTGGGGGAAGAGGCCCGGATGTACCTAGCTAAATATCTTCTAGAAGGAATGTACCAAGCTAACCTACCTGTCAAGGCTTTTCATTCAAAAATTGACCCGCTATATAGGTGGCTTTACGTCGAAAACAGGTCAAATATATGTTTGTATAAAAGCTAAATCTCCAAAGCAAGTTTATTTATTTGACTTTCCAGAGAAAAAAACGAGTAAATTCGGCCATTTTGGAACTTATTGTCCGCTCCGGTGGATCTTTTTTTGTTTGGATGCCAAAAAGCTGAAGTTAGGCAAGCATTGCTCAGGTATGAAAACGCAAACTCAGGTACTACTTTCTTTATGGACTATCTTCGTGGATAACCAAAGCAATCCGCATGACAGTCAACTAACTCATCTCCACAAAGAATGCACCCATACTGGAAAAATTTCAGACAGGGCACAAAAACAAAGCATTAAAACAAACAATTTTCTGCAGTTTGGATTGCGATGGGGTTACTCACGGTCATTAACCTTATATGTAGACAGGAGTTTAAAGTTTTAGGCATGCAAGGCTTTGCTGTTTTGGTCCCGATTGATTTCCGGAAGGGGCCCGATTCTTTCCTAGCAAAATGTCTTCTAGAAATAATGTAATACTCTTTCGTTTATTTGACTGGATTTTAGCTTACTTACCTGTCCATTTATTTCATCAAAAACTTTACCTGCTAGGTGGCTCTATGTCGAAAACACGTCAATTTTATATACTTCAATATAAGTTAAATCTGCAAAGCAAGTTTACTTATTTGAATTTTGAGAGAGAAAATGAGAAAATTCAGCCATTTTGGGAACTTTTGTCCGCTCCAACGGAATTTTTTTTGTTTGTGTGCCCAAAACGCCATATGTGGCTGAGTACTCGCCTCTGCTTCTTTGAGATGGACAACATTTGACGCTAACTCCTCACCCCACTTTACACATCCGTAGGAGTATAAAACGGATTTTGATAAAGTATCTTTCACATGTTAATCTCAAGGTAAACAAGAATTTCTGCATGTCGGAAAACTCAAACTTAGGTAATACTTTCCTTGCGGACTATGGATAAGCAAAGTACTCTGCATGACAGTCAACTAACTCATCTCCACAAAGTTTCCACTGACAATCAGTTACATATTGGGAACTAAAACTGATTTCTCAGAAACCTTTCAAATCTGAAGCTCAAGTTTGGCAAGCATTGCTCAGGTTAGAAAACCCAAACTCAGGTACTACTTTCTTTACGGACTATCTTCGTGGATAATCAAAGCAATCCGCATGACAGTCAACTAACTCATCTCCACAAAGGATCCACTGATACTGGAAAAGGTTCAGACAGGGCACGAAAACAAAGCAACATAGCAAACAATTTTCTGCACTTTGGACTGACATGGGGTCACTCAGGGTCATCGGACTTTATAAGTACACGGGAGTGAAAGAGTTTTAGGCATGCAAAGCTTTGGCGTTTTGGCCCGATTAATTTTTTGAGGAGGCCCGGATGATTCCTAGCTAAAAAATTTTAATACTCTTAGTTTACTTGACTGGATTAAAGTTTACTTAGCTGTGAAGGCGTTTCATTCAAAAATTGACCTGCTAGGTGACTCTATGTCGAAAAAATGTCAAATATATGCTTGAATATAAGCTTTATCTCCAAAGCATGTTTATTTATTGAATTTATAGAGAAAAAACGGGAAAATTCAGGCGTTTTGGGAACTTTTGTCCGCTCCGGTTGATTTTTTTCTTTCTATTCCCAAAAACGCCCTCATACGGCCGAGTACTCGCCTCTGCTTCCTTGAGAGGGACAACATTTTCTGACGCTAACTCTTCACCCAACTTTACACATCCGTAGGAGTACAAAATGATTTTGATAACGTGTCTTTCACATGTTGAACAAGCATTTCTGCATATATATCTGAATAACATATTGAGAGCTGAAACTGATTTCTCACGAACCTTTCAAATCTGAAGCTCAAGTTAGGCAAGCATTGCTCAGGTTAGAAAACCCAAACTCAGGTACTACTTTCTTTATGGACTATTTTCGTGGGTAACTAAAGCAATCTCCATGACAGTCAACTAACTCATCTCCATAAAGAATGCACCGATATGGGAAAAAGTTCAGACAGGGCACAAAACAAAATAGCCGCTACCCCTGATTTACCGTTTAATTTAGGAAATTAAAATTCCCGACTTTCACAAAACTAAGCAGGTGAAAACTATACATTTACTCCGTAAGCTTCAAAATGAGTGGTAGGACAAAAACTATTGTAAAAGTTTGAGAGTCCGACAATGCTTCACTGAAATATCCACACAGCAGGATAACCATCGCTCTTTTATTGCATTAATTTGTGACAAAACATGTGGAACGATGTGAAACTACTTGAAAGGGAGAAAAACGTATTGCATGTTCCTGTTAATGCACTAATGCGAATGTTTTCGAAGTTTTCTTTCGGTTGCGGCCTCAACACCCTCTTCTATACGCTGGCAGGAGTTCCTGAGGGAAACAAATACAAACAAACAAGCAATTGAGTGGCTGATTTTTGTTTGTAAGAAAATTTGACCTTGAACGCAAACAGAACACTAATCGTAAGGCCAAAGTAATTAAATTCTTTGTTTTGCGTCCCCACCCTCTTAGGTTTTTAAGGTTTTCATGAAAAACACACACAATGTATTTGAATAGGAAATTTCAGAACACGACCGCTTAGCTTTTCTGAACTAAAATTTTGTTACAATTTTTTATTTACTGCAATCAAATTACATTGTGTTAATTTTCTTGTGTGTGTTTTTCAGCCGCTTAGACGCGTACCTTTTCCCATTTTGAGTGGACGCAAATCAAAGAATTTAATTACTTTGGCCTAATATACGCAATCGAATCTACGCTACAACCGATACAACAACAAGAACATAAACAACAACAACAACAACAACAATAACAACAACAACAACAACAACCATAATCATCATCATCATCATCATCATCATAATCATAATCATAAAATCGACTGAAGTTTTTCACATGCAAGTGAATTATTATAATTTCGTCTAAATCACGCTTTCTAAAGGCCTTTCCTTTTTTCTATTGCCCTGGTTTTGTTTGTGTGAAGTATAGATACTAACCTGTCATTTTTGTTCGAAGATATAAGAATCCGACAATAACTGCTGCTATAATGATCGCTAGACAAATGGCCAATATGATCCAAGCCCAGTAAGGGACACCCCGTGGATTTCCTAAAATAAAATAAGGTGCAAGATGCTATTAGTTTCTCCTCTACACAAAAACAAAATGTTGCATGCCATCACAACATGGAACACATATTACATTGTTCCCGTATGCTGGCTTCACAACTTAATAAAGGAATGTTCTCGTATTAAAACGAAAAGTGAGATCACAGTTTGAGAATGATTGATACCTTTAGAGCATGCGCATTTGTGTCGATAATCAGGTCACTACGAAAATACTTTTTTTAAAAATGGTCAGCAAAACCTGGATCCCCGAGATAGGCTCCATACTCTCGATGAAAAGAGCACATCAGTGAAATATTTGTGACCAAACCATATGTGAACTTCTTATGACAACTTTGAAGCGAAATTAATACTTTCTTCGTGATGGTAAAAAGTAAAAAGTAAAGATACAGTTCCCCGCCGAGAGCGAGAACATCCGACATGAGGATACACGGGATAACACGCCCTCAACGCTCTCAGCTGAGAGGTCTTAGTAGTGGTAAAAGTGCAGAAACGAAGTAAAACATACTAACCTTCACTCGCAAGTTTTGTTTGGACTGTCGTCATTTTCTGTTTGATGTTTTCTTCTAAACAAACAAATTGATAACAAATTAATTATGTATGTAATGTATGTATGTATGTATGTATGTATGTATGTATGTATGTATGTATGTATGTATGTTTGAGTCTGTGTCTGTGTTTGGCGATAGGGGCTTGTAATATTAATAATAATAAAACGATTATGATACACTGTAATGATAGAGTATACCTTGACGTCAGTAGGTCATAGTTCATAGGTGCCACTGACGATCGCACTAATCATTACAACTGGTGCCAGGTACAGGAACTTTCGAATTTAGCAGTACAGGGAAACCTGTCAATTAAAGGCACCTTCAGGAATGGAAAAAGTGTTCTTACTATAGATATGTCCTCAATAGACAGGTGAAATTCTATTCAAAGTGTAACTTTTGGTTTGATAAATCTGTCCTAAATAAAGCGGTGTCCTGATTAGAGAGGTGTCCGTAAGGACTGCATCTTAATTTTATTTTGGGTCTGCGTTTACACGATGTACTGTGGCAAGTAAGGGACACTTTTGAATTATGAGAAATCATTATTTTGTTTCAGGCCTGCGTTTGCATGATGTCCGTGCGTCGAGTTAGGGACGGTCTGATCAGGTATATACATCCAAAACATCAATACTCTCTCTCTCTCTCTCTCTCTCTCTCTCTCTCTCTCTCTCTCTCTCTCTCTCTCTCTCTCTCTCTCTCTCTCTCTCTCTCTCTCTGACATATCATACTCACCCCCTGCGGTCACTGTGGTTGTCTCATCTTTCGTCGTCGACTCTGAAACAAAACACACGGTGTAACATGCGTCTACCTTGAACTTCATTAAAATGGACGTACACACACAGAAACAAAACGTTTTAACCCAGTTTTCTACATATACCATGCAACCGAAATGAAAACCTGAGAATTTAAATGGACGTTTCCTTTCACTATCCGATGTGTAATCAATGAACAAGATTGGAACTAATTTGGGATAATTGGATCTTTATATTTTTCAAATTTCTCAAAAGTGTTGAGTGCACTATAGCTGAATGTTGCAGTGTTACAAATTACTTATAAAAACAGTGCATTGCCTAAAGAGAAATTAAGATGAGCTTACATTTGCAGATTAAACCGACATTAGTTCATTATCCAATTATCCCAAATTTGTTCCAATCGTGTTAATGATAACAAGTACTTCACCTTGATGGCCACGTTCAGCATTTCAAGTATGATCAATGATCGTGATGACACGAAGAAAATGTACGTACCGACAGGCTGCGTTGTCGCACGTGTTGTCAATATCTTTATCGTTGGAGGTGAAGGAGTTTGATCTGCAACAGAATTGGATAACCTAGTAAAACCAATCGTTACAGTGCAAGCCTTAATTTTTTGCAATAGTTTCTGTTTTTGTCCTCGCCCAACCTAAGAGTTAAGTGTCTTCTTTTGAATGTTGAATCTGATTAACATTGATGTATTAAGTATTCATCATTATTCATATCCACGTCTGTCATATTTATTTCCGAGTTTTTATCCGGGTAACTTTTCCTTATGACGCATTTGTTTTCAATCCTTTCAGGGGATGTTTATATTTCCTACAAAGTTTAAGAAATAATAAAGGATTCTTTTAATGTATTTGCTGATCATCGAGGCAGGGAAAGTTGAGAACGGGAGTGGATGTATATAGAGGGATCGAGTCGGCGGAACCGCGCTCAAAGGTCGTATGCGACCCATACGACCAATGTTAACACTGCATCCATCTATCTTATCCACACTGAATGAAAGGCAAAACATGTCTGTCACAATCTACATCGTATAATTTAAATGTTGCAGCTATGATGATGAGGTGCATCTAGATGTCGTGCACGGATTACATACTCGCTTAGGTGCAGTTCCGACGAATGTTTCCCTTTAACAATAAAACAACCATTTCGCTGAAAAATGGCGTTAAAAGTGTAACGTCTTTCAGAATAGTCTCTCTCTCTCTCTCTCTCTCTCTCTCTCTCTCTCTCTCTCTCTCTCTCTCTCTCTCTCTCTCTCTCCTTTATATACATTGACAGTTTCTACCTATAATTGTTAGTTTTGCTTTCCTTGAGTTGGCTTGCGGGTCGTCACCTCGAGATGTCACTCGACAAAAATATTCCCCACTGTCACGAAGCGTTGTGTTGCTTATCTCCAGATCGTAATCGCTAGAGGGCGTTGCACCGACGATGTCGTATCGCTCTTCCTCGACGGTGACGTCATAGTTTGAGCTGAGACGTTGTTCGTCTTTTAACCATATAGCGGTGCCTTGCTTGTCCGCAATTGAACACCGCAGGAGGACTGTTTTACCGATGAATGACGTCACGTCCTGTGGGTGTTCGGTGATATGCTGATTGGCCAAAGCTATGGTACGGAAGCAAAAGTTTGATTGTGAACAAAGATTGAGAAGTGTTACGGTGAAACATGATATGGTACTGAAAATAGTTCATTGTTGTAGCAATTTGAATATAAATATTAAACAGCGAACAGGAGTTAGACATGCTAAAGAGAGGAGAATTATCGCAATAACTAATGATTGTTTAATTAATTAATTAATTTACTTAATGATTCTATTCTTTTTCATTGTCTCCATTATACCGATATACATATACACTGTTCGGACTTTGTGAATAGAATGCTCATTTCGTGTCTCCGAATTATTTTTACACGAAGTGAAAGCCGTTAATCGACCGAGATGTCAATTTGATGACGGAAATTCTCCAGATGCTGTTCCAATTTCGATGAGATATTTATAGATTGCAATATACACAACCTGCAGTGTCCTTCGGTGTCAGGCATTGTCACGATGCATTAACTAGTTAATTGGCTTTTGCTTATTGATTTTCAATTCTACGCCAGCGTGGATAAGTGTTGCTGTATTTGCATGAGGCAATACCTCTAGTCTAACATAAGCAATCGTTGGATATGAAGTACACTCAAATAACAATGGATCAGATGTTGAAAGCGTACAGCAAATCACAGAGCAGCTGGTCAAGTGATCGGGTCAAAACAAGATAGAAATTTCATCTCTCTTTCCAGCTGTTTAAATTCAAGTGCTTCTCATAAATATGACTACCAACATTTTTGTGTGGAAAGGACACCGTGTTCTAGAAAATGATAAAGAATCGATCCACTTACCTCTGTGAGTTACGCCGACCAAGAAAACCGCAATGATCGCAAGGAGTCCCATCCCGACCTCTACTTCTTCCTGAAAACTTTGCTTTCTTATCCTGAGTCAAGTTAAATGAAAATAATGTGATTGTTTCATCTGGTTGTGTTCAGCGGATAGAGTTTCAAGACGACCTTTGCGATAAACACGCAAGATCTACGTGATCTACATAGTATAAACTGAACCACGAGTGCATGTGCTACTTACACTCTTTTACGACTAGACCTTTGACCCCGTCCCCGTTTGACAAATATAGCTATTTGTTAATGAAAAAATGTTCCAATCAAAAGTTCGCCCAAATTCTCATTAATTTCATGTCAAAAATGGTATGAGAGACTCTTTACAACGCAGCTACAAGATCCTGGTGAATATATTTTAACAAAACTTGTTAACAGAAATGATACTGTACAGTTTTCTTTCCCAGCTACTTAATTGAAAAACTAGCGCCGATAAGCTTACTGGCATGATTAATGCGGTTCAATATTGAGACGGAAAATCGAATAATTCATCCGTGCCGATGTGGAGAAAGTGACGTGACACGCATTCTACGTCGAGGATTTGACTCAAGTTGTTTTAGCGCAACGTAGATGCAATTTATGCCACTATACCCAGTTGGCTACCGTAAATGTGAGACTGTCGTCCCGATTCTGAAAGTTCACAATATACATCGGATACAATTTCAGAATTATATTGAAACTGCGCAGTGTGTCATGATATCATAACTACCCTGGGGCCTCTTTTTATTCGGATGCAGCTTTCTAAAGTCCACCGGAGGCGACCGACCGACTTGGTTAATATGTTCGTTCATCCATCCGTGACTGTGACCGCTTACACGCTTAAATTTTGCAGTCAGCCGGCTGTCCCCTGTACTCATCTCCCGAACAGCGTTGTTCGGATGGTTCTCATTTCGCGAAATGTTCGCGTAAACATAGAATCAAGCGTAAATGGGACCGTTTATTAGTGAACGCGGAACGCCGGTAGGAACGCAATGCCCTTGAACTCTACAGGTATCACTGTATTACTGCCCCAGATACGCCCGGTCCAGCCACATATGAGTCGAAAACATTATAAATCGAAACAACTCAATTTTTTATTCCCAGTGCTGCGGGCATTAATAAGTTAACTGAGCACGAAAAGATTGTATCTCGTGTAGTAGTGAGTAGAAATATCCAAGTCACCGTCACCATTATGTCAAAACGAGATCGTTAAAACATCGCTTATACTTACTCGAGATTAACAATTTTCCGCCATAACCATAGATCATTGATTGTTAACACTCGAAAGGTTCTTTGATGGTTAAAACGAGTAAAATTCACAGGCGTGGTATGATTCTACAGCCAGCTGATGTCGTTGAAGAGCGAAATGAGGAACCCTGGTCACGAGCCACAAATCAACGAAAGGACAGGCAGCAGGAATCGCGCGCATATTCATAAAATCTATTGCCCTTTGAAATTTGAGATACACAAGTGTGAGCTGCACGGAAACACCCATGTTGATGAAAGTTACTGCGCTCGTTTTCACTTCTTCTTTGTGTTATTTATTAGCATCATAATAAGTGTTTCATGGAAATGTTTACGGATAGTGTCATTGAAAGTGGAAAAATATCGCCAATAAAGTACCGGGCCGGTCTTAGAGTACTTAAACACACGGAACATTATCATACACAGTCAAGTGCATCGGCAAAAATAATTGGAATTCTGAAGACTGTAAGAATACAATGATAGTGTATACTCAAAATGTAATCTTAACGCAACACTACCACACCCATCAGCAGCCTGAAAAATTTCTAACGGTGACCTTTGACCTCTCACTGCAACTGACCAATAAGATGATGCGACTCTATTGGTATGCTATCACTTTTTTAGGAACATGTATCGGGTATTTTGCCGTAGATATTCAAACGATTCTAGATCACAACTTTGTAGAAGCAGTCATGAGGATACCGTTCTGATATCATTACGATAAATTCTACTTTCCTCAGATTACCACGAAAATGGAGTAGATTTACTTGTTGTGTTTAAGACGTATTTGATTCATGCCAAAGTTCTGTCACGGTTACTATCAAAATGGCACAGTATTGTAATAACATTGGTGAATATTCCAGTGAAAAATGTAAATCGTCTTACCATACAATAGGGATAGACTCTCCTCCTCCGCGGTGAGTGTATCCTCTTCCTCCAAATCGGCTCTCCAATTACGTGAATTGAATCGCATTTAACTGAAGAAGCATGAACGACCCAAAGGTTACACACAGCTTACGTAGCTTGACCTAATTTAAAGCTATGATTTATGTCAACTGGGACTATCGATGACACAAGTGGCGTCTCCCTTTACACGCGATCTGGGTAGCGAGAGCAACTGGGGCAAAAGAGAAGTCTTTAATATCAGAGGAAAGGCGAAAATGTAGCTGTAATAGTTTATGGCGAAAGACAGTATGGCGATGACGTAATCTTACATCATCAACGATATGATGTCACGGAAAATCACAAGAAATCGCTCCGTGATCACGTTTTACTCAGAGTGAGAAAGTCAGACTTTAAGTTGCGGGGTTTTTACTGTTTCCTTGAATTTTAACAACTTCTTGACCATGATCGTCGTATCTTTGGATGAAAACACCTCTTTTTATAACTACACATTTGCATATCCAAATAAAATTCCCAATTTGTTCTTGTTTCCATCAATAGCTATTTCTTTCGGTACTTGATAAAAAAGAAGCAGTGTGAATGCCACAATTCTGGTGCTGCTAACATATTGGCTATTATTTCCTTGCCCTTTAAGAGACAATTTGTAGTTTTCGAATACAGAGTTTGTAATTTATTCATTGTTGAGTTCCAATTATCCCTATGCGTGTTGCTGTTTCTGATTCTGATTCCGAGGATTTGCAGCATCTTGTTAGAAAAATCGATTCTTTAATAGAGTCAGTATAGTATTCCAAACTCCCTGAAACATACCCTTTTATTTTTCCCTGTTTCCAGTGGTTGCTTTGCGCATTCTTCTTAAACACTTTCAAATGCTGCCTAAGGAGAACAGTGGGTCCAATCTTCATTATGAAAACAAATGTTTTCCTAGGGGCCCTCCAATGGCTTTATGAAGCAACTGGACCCCCTCTGATATATCTATTCGTAATATTGTGACGAGTAGGCCCAATATACCTCAATCAACGAAACAAATCTACGTACAGCGAAAATGTCTCGATGAGTTTCAATACAGCGGTAACCCTGTTTTTTTTGGGGGGGAAAGGGTCTCAGACGACAAGCGACGTATGATCACATAGAAATCATGCAGTTTGGCCACGTTGAGCTGTCTGAACTAATCGCTGCAGTCTGAAACAACATAACATACCCTCCTGGCGTCGGGCAAATTGTCACCTGCTCTCGGGCACCTACACCCATGCATTCAGGCAATAACATTTTTATTACATGCCTCTTCACAGTTAATGCTATATGACATTTAGTTACAAGCAAGGCATTTTCAAACAATTTTACCATTATCGACCATCATCAAACAGATTTTAACGAAAGTCAAAATAGCATTGCGAGCATGGATATTTTACATATAACGTTAAGCGTCTACTTTGACGTCGAAATCATCGAAAGGCTTCACTGGCCCGGGTAACCATGGAAACCGGTCAGTACATCGTTCACCGGCCCGCTAACATCCCGGATGTTCCTATTGAAATCAATGCACTGTTTTGCATTCACCTCGAGGCATGTAATAATCGATTATTTGTTTCTCTAGTAACAACATTTGCACGGAGACCCCTGATTTTATTCTTGGCTTTGAAAGAAAATGGTTTAAAGTTTGCTTGAAGGAAGTTTGAGCAAATGTTTACGTCTTTCACTTTCGAGGCGCTAACTACCTTGATCGGTTAGTTAGTGGTTCGGTCGGTTAGTTGGTTGGTTGGTTGGTCTGTTGGTTGGCTGGCTGGCTGGTTGGTTGGTTGGCTGGCTGGCTGGTTGGTTGGTTGGTTGGTCCGTTGGTTGTCAGCATTTGAGTTCAACGACATCATCTGTTTCAAACCATGCTACAAATTCAGTATCTATGCCTTTCATGCAAAGGTAACGACTAAACGGAGAAATGAAAAAAAGTCAGCTTTATTTAGTCCCAGTTTTTATAGATACATCTATTAGTTAAAGCACACAGGAAATACAACCGTGATAAAAAACGATATGTAACTTTTATCGAATCAAAATTTCTCAAACCCACCAGTCCCGGGCTTATAATATATATCTCATGAGTTGTCATGTCTTTGTGAACTGATTTGTCACGTGCTGGGAAAGACCACTCATAGTGCCTTAGAAGAAGGGTTAGTTAAAATGACGACATGCAATTTTTCGCGACTCAAGATTTGGCAAATACTGGAGCAGGAAAACAATGCATACTTTTCCATCAGAATTCAACCCTTCTGCTTCAGTTTCAAGTCATGCAGGCTTGGGTTTTTGCAAAAATGGAAAGGCTATAATAGATTTGGTAATTTTCCCTCCTTGACCATCCCACTCCAAGTTCCAAAGGTCGATCACTATTTTCTATTACATAGAAACAAAAATCCTGGAAGTTTGACCCATCGGTGGTATCTTACAGTTATCCATATGTTGTTTTAATACTATTTAATTTGTTGCTCCAATTTGACGAGCGCACACGTCGAATAAAGGTAAACAGCGGCATATTGTTATACACAGTCTCTCGGGTAACGGATTTCCGTTATAACTTGTTTTTTACCGATTTACAAATTAAACACTGCAACATTGGAGTTGTGTCTTCCTCAGAACTTACAGTCAAGGACCCTATAAAGTTGACGATTATTAAATGCTGATTAAAGATTCCATCTTACATAAACCGTTAATATATTTTCAAATGCCTTCTTGACTGTAGGCGAGAAACAAGTCTGAAGTTATCGTATATTATTCCTAACCATACATGTTTCCGTATGTCCTTGTTCGATGAAGAATAGTTTCTCGGTTGTCGGATGTTCCGTCTTAAGACTTCTATATTCTGAAACCTGGAGACGGACTTGAATAGCAATATTCACCGTCACTTTTTTGACGCGCTGTAGATGACGGTCGTACCAGCTCTTTGGTATATTTTACGTCGCCGTTGCAAGAGTTTAAAATTAGTTTGTATTTTGTACCTCACTATAAAGTTTGATTCATGTCGTCTCCGCTATCCCCCGTTGTCTGTTTTTCGAATTTCTCGTCCTCTACACCGACCTTTACGTCAACTTGTTCAGATCGTCCGAGTTGAGGAGACCCTCTCTTTTCAAACTTCCCTTCAGAAGGGACCCCTCCCATGGCGAGTGAGGCGTCCTCGCATTCATAGCGCCCTCTCTTGCCCTTTCCGAACAGAGGTTTCTTTTTCTTGACTTCAACTACCTCGTAATCG